>NW_010199896.1:0-18639 GCF_000695765.1 Mesitornis unicolor
CTCACTGCTACAGGTCTGTATGCTGTCTCCTCACACACTGTGCAAAGAGCAATGCTCATGGTAAATTTCTTAAGCTGATACAACTAGTGTCAGAGACTGTTATTTTTTCACACTGATAATGAGTTTCACACACTTGGAGAAAATGCATTTAAATCCCAGGATTAAGGAGAACTCAACAGGAACTACATTGCTTCTGCAGTAACCCATGGTGTTTCAGATTGTGGAGAAGCCTTGCTTTGTTCTTTCTGAAAGTTCAGACAGCTCTCTCTTTTCCTGCTTGATTTACAGATAGTGATCTTGCCTGAAATCACTTAAGATGGATCATGTTTTTGTTTTACTAGATGTTATTACCGAAATAAATACTTAGGACAGAAACACGTTCAAAATTGTATTGTCCCCACCCCATACAGACAAGCTAAAAAAAAAAAGGATCTAAAATAATATTTAACCATATAAATTATCATGTAAATACGTATACATATATATATATATACATTCTTACATAGGAATCGGCATCAAGTGGGACATTATATTCTACAGGATAAAAATACCTGTTTATGAAGATACAAAAATCTGCAGTGTTTTGCAGATCTCAGTCCTGAAAAATTAGAACCAGAGACATGTAGGAATCTAAGTTTTGGAGCTTGGCCACATCTCTGTTTGTGCCACTGACTTTAATATTGGTCTATATAAAAGTAGCCTTTGCTTTTGGGAGAGGGAGGAGGTCAGTAACGCAAAAGATATAAGCGGAATTATGAGTATGTTAGTGTGACACAGCACATACAGGACGTGGCACAGTGCTCAGGTATTTGAGCCAGTTCCAAACAAATTTACTCAGGAGCTGGAGCAGCCTGGATACAAGGGAGGGATGTTTGTGTGGATCACTATGAAATGTATCACTCTAATTTCCTGTCCTATGATAACACAAATCCCTTTGAATGCCATTGCATTGTGCTACAGATATTATTTTTATACCTGCTCATCAGCTACTGTAAATTAACATTTCTGGATTTGTGGAATGTTTTCTTGAAATGATTTTTTTTTCTCTTAAAGGTTGGAATTAAAATGAAAAAGAACAGCCATGTGGAAAAGTGGGTCTTGAGGGTGTTTTTTATTTTTAGTTTTTCAAAGCAAAACAGAAAAGATGTTTGTCTGCTTCATGTTCCTCTTGATTTAATATAAGCAAAGAACAGATTTATTTTTTTTAAAGTCCAGTACAACACAACTCTCTTTGCCCTCTTTTCCTCTTAGATTAATTTTCGTTTTCACTTGGATTCACTTGGATTCTTACTGTTGAGAATTTTGCAGACAACACCATTTGGTATTCTAATTCTAATACAATGACACTGAGAAAAGAATAGAGGAGAAGGAGTAGTAACATTATTACTGTTTGTGCTACAGACATTATTCTTAGCAAGAATGTGTACGATACAGCTCACAAGCAGATTTATTAGGTCTATGCATATATAAAATGCCCCTAAGCAATGAAAGCCCTAGGCTGTTCAGTCAGATCTTTAAATGATAAATTGATTTAATTAACAGCAAACATCTGCATGCCTTTGACATTACCTGAGTTTTATATTTCCTATAGACACAAGGAGCTGAAGGAAATTGAATCTTACAACTCTTGAGAAATTGTATTTAATTGCATACCTACTTAATTTCTGTTCTAGAGTTCCTATATAGTTGGTATTTTATGATAACTGGATTTTATTGATGTGAGGCTACTTATTATGAAAGGACACAACAGTCCTGTTCCACTGGAATTTTAAAAATGAAAATATGTATTTTTCATATGAAATGTTATACTTTTTCTTCACCAGATGTCAGGCAAACAAGCCATAATTATGCAGGCACATATTAGGTGTACTAGAGTGCAGGGAACCTGCTCAATCACCAGTATTGACAAATGCTTGCTGAATGCTGTCCTTGTATAAATACAGCATTCGCTTGTTCCAAACCACCTACAGTTACCCCTGTTTTGAGATTTATATATTCAGTAATATTTATAATTTATATTTTCAGCTTATACAAAGAAAATATTGTATTAAATGAAGAAAACGCTGAGTTTTAATGCTGTGGTTAAATTTATCAGAGTTTCTCATACTACTTGCTAATTCCTTCTGCTCTTGTTAAGTTCATGGGGAATTTTTCAATTTATTTTATAAATGCAGCATTTGTTCTAAAGCTTTCTTCCCTAGAAGCAAGTGATTTGATCATATACAGGCTTAGTTTTCAGACTTCAGTATTTATCACTGCTCTGTGTGCTGTGGTTCACTGAAAACCTCTTGGTAGATTGGCCATCATCAACATAAAATTTTAAATGGTACTGTACATCAATATGAAAAAATAATAAGTGATTTAGATTATAATCGGCCATAACAATATCTAGGAGGTTCCATTCATAAGCCCTCTCTCTTGTTATTACATAAACAATACTGTATATTACGTCCACTAATTGAAGAGTCCATGGAGCTACTTTAAAATTTAATCACAGAACGTTAGGGATTGGAAGGAACCTCGAAAGATATCCAGTCCAATCCCCCTGCCGGACCAAGAAGACCTAGATGAGGTTACACAGGAAGGCGTCCAGGTGGGTTTTGAATGTCTCCAGAGAAGGAGACTCCACAACCTCTCTGGGCAGCCTGGTCCAGTGCTCTGTTACCCTCACTGAGAAGAAGTTTCTTCTCAAATTTAAGTGGAACCTCTGAATAATAATGAATCGAAAATAATAATAATGAATAATAATTAATAACAATAATAAAAAAATAATAATAATGAATCCAAAATGTCCATGAGTGACAAAGTGAACAACTCAGAAGCGATGTATTTCTGCAGAGGCTCTGGTACTGCTTGCAGGCCAGCACACCACCAGTACGACGTACTTGCAGGGTTTCTCCATGACTACAGGGGCTTGTAGTCCTGCCAGAGGGAACCCTGGCGAGTGGACTCTCTGAGGTGCTGTGCAGATCATGAATCTACTTGGGCTTGCTCTACTTGTTGCTCCCAAATCCACTTAATTTTTCCTGTATGTAACTGCCAGGCATTTTCTTCAGAGAGAAGAAAGTTGAGACACCATGAAGGACGCTACAGATAAGGAGTCCTCTCTTTTCCTTCAGCTGGAACTTTCCCTTCCTAATCAAACTGATTATCAGTTACGACAGCCCCTATTTCTTGAGGGTTGCTTCTCTTTCAGTTTGTATCAGCATTCATTTTTAACCGAATTGCCCTTGGGTAGGTAAGAGGTGATCACTGGGAGACATTTCTGTGTGTTTAGTTTTTTTCTTATATAAAGCCTTGAACAGGGACAGGTAATGTTCTGTTGTCAGTAAAATGAACTAGTGGGATATCAATGTTCTTAAGTATATGTGACCTAATAAGAAAACTCAGTAACTAACCATGGAAGTGTAATTTTAGCAGAGAACAAATTACATTGGATATATTAAGTTTCTTTTACAGTAAACCAGTGAGAATACCATTACTAATCTTTTTCAGGTGTCTTTTATTTAACTGCATAGCAAAATGAGTAGTCCAAGAATATGAATAGACTCAAGAGGAATTGCAAAATGCTATCTAAAATGAACAGCTGAAATCTGATTTGGAAAATGATGGCAATATAAGAATGAATTCAGTATCTTCTAAAGGTTTCTAGTTAGAGAGCCTCCTGCTTTTGTTTCTAGGCAGTTTTGATCTGACTCTCTTGCTGTGATGCCATTCTTGTGAGGACTGCAGAGAAAAAATTACTTTCATGAGAAATGAGGAAAAAATCCCAAAGGTTTTGGGATTTTGGTTGTTGAAATATTTTTAATTTTCTGTCTTAAATACTTGGCCTAAATGACTGACAAAATCATTCTAATTATGAAAAGCAATATCAAGCTTTAGTGCATTCTCATTAGTGCTATCACTCACTAATGTGTTCTACTTGGAAACTGATTATGCTAGATGGCTTAAATATGGAGTTCATTATTATTATGGATAGCTTCTAAATTTACTGAATTATTTTGCCCAGTGATGCAAATTGTTCAGTTCAGAATAATAGTGTTTTATATTGATGTTTACCTAGTTATAAAAATTTAAATCTTACAATAAGTAGCAAAAGAAAAGAATTGCTATTTTTAAATAGAAAGGCAATATAAGTAATAGGTGTTAACACTATTTTTTATTAAATACTTTAAAACATCCTTAAAATGTAAAGACAAACCAGTTGATGGTAAAAAAGCACTGAGTAAAGCCCTGTGGTTGAGATAATTCTTACTTTTTTTCTTTTTTTTAAGAAAAGCTTATTGTACTGCCTTCTCTCAGTCTGTACTGGGTAGCAAATTCTGATGAATTTATGGTGATGATCAAGTATTCAGTACTGATTAGAAGCACCTTTGGTCCGCATCTAGGTTAATAGTAACATTTCAGTTGTCTTCAGCAAGTCTGTTCGTGTACACCACAAACATGCATCCTGATGCAAGTATCCCAACTTCTTTCTAATAAGCATAGACCTCCTTCCTTGTGTGTCTTAAACATGTGCCACTGATGTGCTTTTGCTCAATGGACAATTGGTGAGTTTCATGGGCACAGATTACCGTGTCTGATTCGTCTAGCCAGAAAGTTTTAAGGTGCCTGAACAGATTTCTGGGTGAAAGTTAGTCCGTTTGCATATCTCTGTTATCAGTGGAAATGTAGTGCAAGTACATTTTCTTTGTGTTTGGGGTCACTAGATGGGAGAAGCTACTGGTCATCTTGAGTTAGCATTTGCCTTTACATTATTTAAAATTAGAGATTGCATTTTATAGTTTAGGTGTTGATTTTTGTATGAATAGAGATTCACAGACAAAATATATATTTTAGAATGAGACTTAGTTGCATAAAATGTAAATAGTGTAAATGCAACCTGTGACTAAAGATTGTTAATTTGAGATAGGTATTGGGAAAAAAAATCTGTGTTGGTTAAAAAAAAATCTCTGTGCTCCATTTTTCATACTGGTAATCAAGCTCTAGCTTGTGAATCCAGTTTCTATTCTGACTTAGTAACTGAAGTATTTAGTTGTTATCATAATTGCTAGTGTAAAGACAGATTGAGAGAGATAATGACAAATAGTCTGTCATTAGTCAATAACTTCTCAGTTGGAACTGTGGCTTCTTCCTTGCCTCTCTGGAAAATTTGTTCATTTAATGGCAGTAATGCTCCAGGACTCGATGCTGGATGTTGGGTTAGTTTGTACGTGTAAAGTATGTAACGCTTATAATTATTTTTTTTCTATGATAGTTGTGTATTTCCATGCATCACAGAGATTAATTATTACGGTCGCTTTCTACCATAGCCTACACTTCAGTATAATTTTTATTAAAAAACCAAAACCTGTACATTAATATTAATTCATGGATGTTAGGAAGTGTGAGCTGTAGTTTGTCTTCCATCACTTTTTTTATGCTGCATCTCTTTATCCAGATACTTAATGCAATAGGAGTCAATATGCTTTATTTTTTGCCCTCTTCTAGACTAGCAAATATTGATGACTATCTGTTTGGTAAAGTGCATCCTCTGAGGACAGCAGCCCTTTGCTATATGGTTTGCTGGGCTAGACTCAGTAGTTTGTTACCCTGCTGCCAGGCTGCAGAAAACCCATTCACACTGAGCTCTTCAGTCATTCAGGAAAGGTGTAGGGAAGTGAGTGGTAGAAGCTGGAAGTGTAAGGAAAGGTGACCCCAGAAGCAAGAAATTCAGAAACTTGTGAATTTCCTGCTAAGTACTATTTATGTAGTATTCTGAAAGACATTTGCATGCATGATAGATGAGCAGTTCACTGTGGTCAGCCACAGAGGTAATCTTTGCTCTGAAATGTGTGTCAATTAAGAAGAGTTAGAGGGTAACATACAGGACAGATCAAGCTAATATTAGAGCATAATGGCTCCTGATTGTTCTTGATTGGCTTAAGAACTACTTTTATAAGTTTAATTTGAGGAGGAAGGTGATGCATTTACCTTAAATTATTGGTGGGTCTGGTTTAAGCAGTAAAGGCTAAATGGAAAGAAATATGATTTCTTAAATTAAACTGTGTTATCTTTTGGCAATGAGTTTAATATGATACTCTACCTTTACAGTATGGGATGCTCTTTCTTAAACTGCAACTGATGGGCTGTATTAATTATACATACTTTATGTTAATATTCCAAACACTGTTGAGCTCTATCAATATTTCTGAGTGTGAACTTCATTCTGAGATCTAGTCCACATGGGGCTGGATGTTTTCAGGAAATTGTCAAGTCTTACTCCTTCCTTTATTCTGTGCCTTTTCATGTCACTTGGTGAGTTGTTTTCCATGAACTAAGCCAGACCTGTGATTTCTCCTGCTACTTGGAGTTTCAGTGCTGGCATACTCCAACCAGTTGGTGAAAGTCATTCTTCTTTAGGTCTTTCTGTTTCAATGACCGCTAGTTGGCACGTTTATTGCTTTCATCGTAATCAGGCTAATTTTGGCTTTTAGGGAAACTGGCAGCTTCCAATGTGCTCGATAGCGCTATAGGTTATTTAAAATGGAAATTTGCCCTGTCTGTATTTGATATTTGAAAATGCCATTCTGAGGGCTGCTTTACAATGCTGGTTTCTGTGTGAGGAGGCACACCTGTGGCTTCGGCCAGTCTACCTCAGCATTGCATCACTGTGGGTTGTTGCCCTGCGCACAAGGTGGCCATGGCACGTGCTGTGTCAGCCGGTGAAGGCAGTCATCGTCGCAGCATGAAGGACATGAAATTTTATGTTTCCTGTAGGTTCAAAGATCAAAGGTGTTTCAAGAGGAATGCTGGTGATTCAGCAAAACCTCTCAAATTCACAGGAATGTTTTGAGGCTCACATTTGTGGAGTATAACACTCCAGAGTGTTAGAGTTGTTTTGCCATTCTTAAAATACTCTAGAAGTGAATGAAAATTTTTCTTGTGAACTCGGTAAATGTTGAGGTGAGCTCAGTTTCTTTGTGCTTTCAGGTCACATTCAGGGCAGTTAAAAACAGTATGTTGAAGAGTTTCAAAGATCAACATTTTAATTTAGACAAAAAGAGGAACATACTCAGGAAAATCTTGGTTAGAGGAGTAGTGAAGTAGTACAATGAGTGAAAGAATGAATGAATGTTTGCAATGCTAATTTACAAGAGAAAGATGGATTTTTAAAATTATTTTTATGAGCTCCCTGAGCTCCTTTAAATTGATGAACAAAGATTCCAGTAATTGAAAAGAGCTACGAACAGTGTTGAAAGAATGACTTGAGAATAAAAAAAAAGATGTGCAGTATTGAGGAATGAAGAAGAGGAAAATATAGAAAAAACTTTGAAGGACTGGTGAATATAGAGCAAACTACAGAATTGTAGCAGTGACAGAGCCATATAACACAGATGGAGCTAGAAGGCATGAAGTGTTTTGCTTTGGGTTTCCAATTTAATAGGATATGTCTGTAAGTTTTGAACTCCTCCTGCACTTTATTCCTCTCTCTTGCCTCTGACACTTCCTATTCTATGTCTTTCTTTATGTGTTCCAGTGTTTTTTGGGAGATTGATGATGTTTCCTGCACACTCTGGCAGAAATCTGATTGTATTTTACAGGATTAATTTTCTCATCTATTCTGTACAAACACCTTGCAGTTTCTCATTAAACTTGTGAATGTCTCAACAGTGTGACTACAGCTGGGGAAATAAGCCACCAAAAAAAGCCACCAGTTTTTATTTACCTGAGTCTTTAAGCAGCCTTTGATGGTATTTGTGCCCTTGATTTTCCTCAAAAAGCTGATTCTGGGTCTCCAAATACCCTTTTTTCTTTGACTTGATTAATTTTGAGAAGTGCCATGATTTCTTATGCTGTGGAAACACATTTAACTGGATATAGCTGAGAACATAACTGGGTCCACTTAGCTTCTGTCTGGCTCTGAGACCCTTTCCTAGTTAGGAACCTTAGGGACAAATTATCTTCTTCACAGTGGCTGTATGTGTGTAACTGAAAGCAGAATTTTTCCATTTGTGTCATGTTAGTTCAGATTTTATAAACACCAGTTTCAGCAGTAATTCTAGTTGCTTTGAAATGAACGGCGACGCATTTGCTTTTGAAAAAAAGACTACACTGTCCAGAAAATGCTAACTTTTTTTTTGTTGTTCTATGACTGTTGTCAATGTTTGTAGCCAGCTATCTATAAATATTTTGGATTCTTAAAGCAACTTCAGCTCAGTATTAAATCATATCATAACTGATGCTACTGTTATTTATTATGTTATTTATTATTGTCTACCAGTTCCAATAACTATTTTTCTTGGGCTGTCTGTGGCACTGGCACAGTATATAATGTGGAGCTGTAAAATGGCTAAAAAATTGGTTGGCTTTTTTGGTGTAGTAGTTGTTAATTTACATTCCTAGGTCTGTGCTAGTTTTTTAGAATGAGTGAGAACATGCTGTTCTCATATTTCTGCATGTTATACAGACATCTCCAAAGTAAACATGCTTGGCTCTGTGCCTGTGTACTGTGTAGTTTACCATGCTGAGATTTTGCAGCGTGTTGGTGTCAGTACTGTGGAGCTGAGTTCTCATACCTGTGGTGGATCTCGCTGTTCTCACTCTATGAGGAGAATTATAACCCCCATGTACTTAAAAGCATTTTTCTGACAAGCTAAAATGTTGTGCTAGATAGCATAGCATTTGATTTTATTAAGCAAAATAAATTGATATTTAGAAGTACCCTTTTAATAAAGGATCACAGCCCTGAACTGTCGGCTGGCATAAACTGGCCGTACTCCATTTAATTGCGTGGAGTTAAATGAACTCATACCAGCCAACCAGGTAAGAATCAAGCAAAGACTGAATATTTCATCAGGAACCAAAGAAAAAAATATTTCTAAAGTTTGTATCTTTAGAAGGGACTAATATAATGGCTTGTTAAATAAAGACTCAATTTCTGGTTATTTGGAATTAAGAATATAAAAATGCTGCTTTCAGTATTCTTGCAGATGTGCTGCATCAGTCCCACACCGCGCCTCTTTTATGGCACCCCACGCACCGACCAAATGATTTGGAATCTCTCAAAATACCGAGAAGCAGCATTTTAAAGGCATCGCAAGATTTCCCCTTCCTCTGAGGCATGCGTTTGACATCCAGACCTTTGCAGAAGAATGAACCAAGAAAGATCACTAGCTCAGTGATGCCACCTAGGCGAGCACTTTGGCTGAAGCCATTCAGTAACGATGCCTCCTTGAGTAATGTCTCTTCGGCACGTATGCCTCCTCCACCTGCAGGATGGGATGCAGTGTGTGCAGTTCTTAGCCAAACACCTCCCTCGGGTGTCTGTAGGGTTCACAATCAGAAGACTGAGGGACTGCAAGCATGTTTTGGCTTTGAATGTATGTGTGTGGGAAAGGGAAAAGTAGTGAGAGTTGTAAAGGGACGTTCTTTGTACTGAGAAAGCATTAAGCCCTCAGGAGACTGCTGACATTTTATTTATTTTATTTTATTTTATTTTATTTTATTTTATTTTATTTTATTTTATTTTATTTTTATTGTATTTTTTTCAATAAGGTTTCCTGTTTTCAAATATTTTCATTTTGATGTCAGACTAATTTTCCTAATGCCATTGGTTGCTGCTGATGATTTCCTGAGACCAGTGCTTTATAAGGTGCAGCAATGCTGGACTCTGGTCCCTACAACATCAGTTTGAAATCTGTTTGCTTTGCTACAGCTACTCCAGCATGAGCTACTCTACTGTTCTGTCCTACCTCAAATGCTGTGGTTATGTGAAACTTTTAGATGCCTAATTTTTATTTAGATGGTGTACTTGTGTAAAAGCTTATATGGACTTTTGAATCTAATAAACCCATGTAAATACTGCAGCTGGCTAAGAAGAGGTTGTGATTCTGTGAGAGGGCTGACATGACAGTATTATTTTACAATATGTACTCTAGTGGTACATGCATTAAAAACAAGATTAAAAAAAAGCAGCAACAGTTTTTTCTGTCTAGCACAGAAACATGCTCATTAATGCTTATTTTTCTTTTTTCTCACAGGAGATACAATAATTGTTCCCTAAGAATTTTGTGGTAGAGGGGGATTTTTTGCGGTTTATTTTAATAACGATCCTCTGAAACACCAGTAGATGATGGCTAGTACCTCCAATACTAATAATTCATCTATGTTCTGTCTTGTCATTCTTCAGTTCAGGCTTAAGTGAGCCCTTTTATCTTCATAATTGGGATAAGCTAGGAATGTACATTCAATAAGTTATAACAGCTCATCTGACAGGCACAAACAGGTAAACTACTATATCCTGATTTTGCTAGGTCGTGCTAATTCCCTGTGAACTGCATTAGTACATATCAGGAGCAATTCTATTGAAGACAGTGGAGTTTTAAATCTGATTAAATGTGATGCTAAATGTGAAACATGTTGTCAGGTGTGTGGTGAGAATATGGTCCATTTGAACTGTGATTAAGCAATTTTGTAAGATGGGGAAATACTTTCCAAGTAAGCCTCTCTGAATTGGGTCATGTGTGAAAGAAATATAAACTAAAGTAATTTTGTAAAACTTAAATGTGCAGAGCTTGCAGCTAGGTGGAAATCTCAGGAATTAGTGTTCTGTGTTTGAACAGCCATCTTTGGGCATCATCTATATCTGAGTGTCTTTAGCCCAGCATCTTTAGTGTCTGGGAAAGTCTGAGAGCATAAAGTTAATGTCTGCATTGAGTCCTGTGCATATTTCACAACTCTAGCTGTACCAACATCATTGATATAATCCCACATTTCCCTTTAGAACACTGTGTGTGTATATATATATATATATGTATATATATGCTCATGGTTTTGCTTCTTTCGGGGCCTGTCAAAATTGCTATGTAGAGATTAATACTAATGTTATTAGGGAAGTTTCATGGAAATGTTACAAGTTGATGTTAGCACAGAGCAGTCACTTCACCCTTAATGTCAGCTCAACAGATTGCTTTAATGAAGAGACTTTCTCACAGTTTAGCAGGGTGCAAGGGAGCACGGTGCTGTGCTTATTCTGCACAATGCATGCAAAACTTCTAGAAAGGCTGCTTCAAGTTTTTCATGGGAAAGGGTCCTACGGAGGTAGATTTTTGAAATATCTACCTGTGTGTGAAATCAGTGAGAGCACTGTGTGATGCCTATGGGGGAGTAAAAATCCCTTTCTGCCTGGGGCTGAGGAAGATCTCAGAAAAAAATTGCTGCAGGGAGCTGGCCTGGCACCTCTGAAAGTGGTAACATGTGTGAGTGAGCAGATTATTATTTCCATGAAGGAGGGTGGAGGTGATTAGCATCATAGCATGGGTTAGTAAAACAGACTTTTTTTGTATTTCAAACCATAAGTGGATAGTGGTGCAGCCTGCACAGTGCTGTGCAGTGAGTTCAGGCATGGCTGGTCATACAACATTCAGCAAAATCTGGAAGGCAGGAAGCCACTTTCAGGGTGTGAAACTAAACTAACATTCAGAAATAAATGTGACTATGTTTTCAAGGTCAGCTTTTTTAAACTTCACAGCCTGAAATGCCAAGATCTCAGTACAAACTAAAAAGAAAAAAAAAAAGGATATTTAAGAACAAATGCAAGAGAGCCTCTTACACTAAAAGCAATACATTTTAATAGTTGGCTATGCCTCCTCTTCCCAGTAATTTACAAGTGTGTTATGCAAGCTTAATTTTAGACTGTACTAGCACCTGTCCTAGCAGTGTCATCTACAGCTTTTCTCGGGGGACAGTATTTTTTAACATATTATCTGTCTGGCTGCAATTACTATGATAAAACAAGCAAGCTGTGCACTGCAATATATAATATGGTATGGCTACCACAGTATAAAGCAGAATTGCTGTAACCAGCAAGTAAACTCTTCTGCTATAAAAAAGATAGCAGCTATGGAGAAAAAGTATTTAAAAGCTGTGCTTTGAACTTTGACTCATCAGTTACAGAGAAAGAAAACAGTGATGGCTGGCAGAAAAATGAAGAAATGCTTTATCTATGCACAACAAGAGGGAAAGTATTCCCGCTTCTTAAGTGTATTTGTCTTAAAGAAATAAGAGATTTAAGTTCTTAGCACTGATTCTGTGGCAATTTTAAGTTTTTTATTCTGGCTAAAACAAGGTATACAGCTCTTCCTGAGGCAGCACTGTCTGAGACAGTGCAGCATGGTGCTTGTTACCTACTGGTGCTTGCTATGGAACAGCTTGAAACAGTGGCACTGGAAAGTGAGATTTGTCCTCAGTTGTCTTAAAGTGATGTAACCATCAAAGACAAATTAGGTCAGCAGATTTAACTGCTTTAACAGTGCGCACTACACCAAGAACTTTCAACAGTCCAGTTGTCTGTGAGAAGTGCCCATATTTTCTAGCAGCAGAGACAACACATACACAAATAAGACCAGATTTTGCTTTCATTTACACCAGAAAATAGCTCTATTGAATCTGATTGAGTAGCTCAGAATATACACATATTTAAATATGCACTACATTGTATTTAGCTTTATGCAAATAGATACCGGAGGTGGATAGCTGAAAGCTTTTGCCTTTCTGTCCCTGAGCCAGGCTCATGTACAGACTCTGTCCTTGTAATCAGGAGAGCAATGACCGCTCCAGGCTAGTGAGTGCACAGTACCCTTCTACGTACACCCTGCATCATTAGACAGAATTTCGCATGGAGGTTTTTATGCAGCACTGACCATGATGGCTTTTAAATCACTGGGTTTTTAAACTGTAAATTGCATTTTTAAAATTTTTATCAATGAAACCAAACCAATAATACATTTCAGAGCATCTTGCTTTGTAACTTAGATTGAACAATCTTTAGACTAAACTTTTTTTTTTTAAATTTCATATTTGTATGATGCCTGCATGGAACTTCCTGGTACTACTTCCATAAATAAGACTAATAATTAATTTCAGCTGCCCTGGCTAATTATAATAAAATGGAACAAAACTTAAATCAGTTCAGTTGGAGGCATAAATTAAGGAAGCCCATGGATTTCATTGAGTGAAAAATGTTCTTTTCTGTCTGTAACTGCCACTTTCAGAAGCTTTCCGTTTCTCAGCAGCTCAGTGGTCTGGAATGACTCGGTGAAAGAAGCCAGTTCTAAAGATCAGGATTAAGTTACTCAAATAGTGGATTTAACATAATCCTGCACTCAAATTTAAACTTGATTGTGCCTCAGGATTCTGTTTGCTCGAGGGACCTTATCAACTTTGGATCTGTTGGCAGGAATGAAATAAATTGTGCACTAACATTAATTCAGTTTCTTGACCAGTGTTTTGTTGTTCTCATTAATAAGTCTCCTAAATAAAATAACTCAGAGATTTTTTCTGTTAAAATCCTGGTAGTCATTAATGTTAATAGTTTATTAAGAGTGAAAATCAGCATCACCTTTACTGCTGTGCCTGGCCATATTCTGGAATATCCTTCCTATGCATTTCATTCACTGTATGCTAGAAGAATAGAAGTACGTAGTCAAAACTTCAGTGAGTTGGTCTCCTTTTTTGAATTTAGGTGGGCAGTTTTTAATTGAATCCTGCTTGTGTGAATAGATGGGATTTGTGTAGTCTTGATGTTTAGCCTTCCACTGAAGCAAAAGTTTCATCACAAGACAAGCTGCCTGGGATCTATTCAGAGCAGCTTGCCAGCAGATTCTTATTTGCATCTTTTGCCACGTTGGGAGGGAATATCTTTCCGACATGCCCAGAACTTTTAAGATATCTAGTTCTTTCCTTCAGAAAACAGCAGGTTCCTTGAGAGAGAAAACTTATTTCCTGGTAAAAGTTGAAGACTAGGGAGATCCAGGCTCTGCTTTAAAGGAATCTATCCATCTCTCAGACCAGAAGCTTTGAAGGGAGGAATAATTTTGTTATACTTGGTACAATGACAAGGACTTCAGTGTATATATTGGAAAGTTACCATTAGTGCCAAGAAGTAGTGAAGAACCTCACTCAGATCCAAAAGGATTTTTTTCTCATGCCTGTTTTAAAAGCTTACTTAGTTTATAAATTTTTATTTTATCTCACTATTTTAGTTTTAATAAATGGTTATAATTTCTTCAGACTGTATTACAAAATCATAAGCAAATATCAAAGTTTTAACACAGCTGTTAAAATAAAATCAATGCAAGGGTAGTGCTACAATATCTGAGCTTTAGGCACTTCCTTTAGGCTGCTAAATTTTTCTTCTAAAGTTACTTTCTATGCCCTTGAAGAAAAAGTTGTTTATTAATTTTTTTTATTGAAAATTGTCAGTGTGACCATACTGCTTTAATTATGGGGTTTTGACTACAGCATTATTCATGATATGCATTCCTTACTGATGGTTTTATTTGAAGTAAAGAACTGAGTTTTGTACCGTTGCGTAATCTTCTTCATCTGTAAAGTGACTCAGCACTTTTTTATTTAATAGAAAACGAATGAATAGAATCTAGGTATTGAAATAATGAAAATTCTCTGCTGGCATGATGTGAACCTTCCTGCTGGGTTTAATATTAAAGAAGGAAAATCTCTTGTCTAAGATTAAGAAAAAAATATTCTCAGATCCATACACATATGCAGAAGGTAGGAATATAGGAACAAATTTTGATTTTCACAGTGGTGGCAGACTGTAACATGTGGATCAACACTTATATCAGCCTTACTGTGGCTGTACAGTATTTCTGTCAAAAGCTGAATATGTGACATGGCTGTTAACTCCAGTTTATGCTCTGTGGATGCACCCATCATTGCAACAGGCTTGACTTTCTCTGTGTATCAACTGTTTTTCATAATATAAGATTGTTTTGTTCTCAAGTATGTATTCTACCTGTTCTTAGCTCCATTTGTTCTAGATACTTAACTGATTTATGTCCATTTACTACTACCCTTTATTTTCTGTCTGTGTTACAGAAATCAGAATTCAACCTATAGCATTCTCTGTGACATTCTTCATGATTACATCTTTCAGAAAAAGAATTCACAGTATTCTGCAGTGTCAGAGACAACAGAAGTAAATGCCTCCTTTTACTCTTATCCAGGGGGTCTGGGATACATATTTCATGGATCCTCAAGGGTCCTGACTTATGGAGAAACTTAGTTTTTCCATATTTATTCCCAGCAAATGTATAGGTTTCTGTTTTAATCACACTAGTTCTGCTTTGATGCCACATGGGTGAATTACACAAGCACATTCTTCTGAGCTGATTGTTATCCTTGGTTAGTGTCTTATGTTTACATATTACCCAGAGCCTTTGGTCCTGGATGTTATTCTTGGTTATGCTTATGCAGTATTACTGGACACAATGGCATTTTGAAGGTGTGACTGAGTTAAAGATCTAGTCAGTCAAGCAAAAACCCTGACACTTTTCCCTCTGCATTCCTGAGGAGAAATAATTATACATCACATCTAACAGACTGCCTTTCTTTGCCCTCAAATTTCAGTGAGTTTTTCTTTATAAGTTTTAGCTACTGTGGCTGAAAGTGGGTATAAAACTATCTGTTGGAAAAAATACAAACCTAACAGGTTGGGGCTGTCTGTTTTGTTTTATGAGACACCTTCGTACATTCAGCATAGCTGAATCCTAGCTTCTGGAAGCCTTAGGACTTACACATAAGGTAGTGGCCAAAATTCTTATTCCTTTCCATCTGATTACAGAGTTACTTGTGGGATTAAACTTGAGTAGCTGCACACAAATGTTATGTTATTGAGGTTTATTGTTTATTTCAAATGTATATTCTCTGAGTTTTGCATGTATTTGTCATTTTTTTCCCCATCTCTTTCTAGCTGGAGGAGATTTTTATCACCTGTGATCCACATGCTATATCAGCTGAAGGTTTTCAGAAGGTACAAAATTATGGGTAAATTCAAGTCACCGTAGGTCTGAAGGAATGCATACTAGAAGTACTATACAGGATATAAATGGTGTACTTTGCAAAAGAAATATTTGACTGAAGTCTGAAGCTATGCTACACCTATGGTGAAAGTCTGCTTTACAAAGTAGTCTTTGTAAAGTCAGGATCTGTAGCAGTTTTGTTTAACAGTAACTTCTAATGAAAACAAGTTTTGTTTCAATTAAAAATGTGTTAGAAACCAGTTTCCAATTCAGTGGATAAGTTATGGGGGTTTATGTGACATTTCTTGACTTTGTTTTAAAAACGTTAAGAAAAATAGTTGCGGTAAATCTTAAGTTACAGGAACAATTTCTGGAAAATTAATTGACATTTACTGACTCTCTTTATTCTCAGACTTTCAGCTGATCAGACTTAGGTCTCCCTTATAAAACAGGCTCAGAGATACATTACTACATTTTGTGGTTTGTTTGGTTTTGTTTTCCTTCACTTTCTTATACATCTGTATCTCAAAAATATCAGAAGAGAACTTTGCAAGATACCCCTGCTTTAAAGAAAGAGATCTCAACAATGAAAGAACATTTGTATGATATGTTGAATGAGGCAATTAAAAAAAATACATTAAAGTCAATTGCATTCTTAATATCCTTTGTTAATGTAATGTTAGCAGGACTTTTTCCTCTGAATCATGCAGTAAAATGGTAAAGATTAAGTAGTTAATTCTTAATAAATGAATACATAGTAAATTTATAATAATAAATTTTAGCATTCCAAAATCATAGGAGAAGAGAGAGGCAGATCAGGTAGTATACAGTAATTATCTTGAGGTCAGACCATAATTTTAAAGATGCTGATCATTATGATAGTGAGAAAGTTAATTTTTTTTAAATTAATTGAGACAGATCAAACTACTATGCAAAAATATTTTTTTTTCCTTCTCAAACTAAAAGGAACAAATTGTCATCTTTGACCGTGATAATTTTTCTTTTTTAGATATCAGAAGGAACTCTGTATTTAAATAAATTTCTTACTGGGAACAGGTAAGAAGTATTTAAAGTATAGTCTGAAGTATTTGAGAGGTGGTTTGCATGATAGATGTGGGAATAAGCTCTCAGTGTAATAGTTAAAGGTATACAAGGGCCTATAGAGAGACAGATGACCTATTTAGTTCTTCAAAAGTGACAAGTTAACTAAATATTTTTAAAGTTAGATCTATTTTGGAATAAAACCTCAGTGGTACTCCTGTGCGAAGCCAAGGTTAAAGTTTTAGAATAAATGGTATTATATAATCCCTTTCTGAAAAAGAGAGAATAAGCAAAACGTGTCAAAATACATGTATTTATTTATTTATTTACTTGAAATTCAAGCTTGGGAAAGGGCTGCTCCCCTCAAAAATAATTGTGAAGCAGATGCATTGAAAAAAATGTCACCACAAAAAAGCATGTCATATTCTACATATCTGTTTTTCTTTCTCCATTTTTCTCTTATTTTTGTTTTTGTCCTGCCAGTCTTCCTACCTAAAATCAGGCAGCTCAACACTTCCTATAACCCACTGCCATTTTCTGGAACTTGATCCAGTTCTTAAACCTCTCTGATAATTTTCTGTCAGCCTAGTACAACATTGTATTAAATTAATTGCATTCTTAAGAGTAGCATCATGCTGTCACCCCTTCATGTTAATAATCTGCTACTTACCTTCCTGTTCCAGGAATACATCTCTTTTAGCCACTGAATATATTTGCCTTAGACTGTTACCAGCTCTTTTTCTTCATTTTTCTCTGCTGTAAGATTCCCCCCTGCCCCCCCCCCTCAATACACCAGCCCTTTTTTAAGCAACCTAATTTCATACATACTTGGAAAACTGCACTAATGTTGACAATTTGGGGATTTTTATTATTGATGGTTGCTATAGGCACCCAAGAGCAAGTTCTCAAGCTGCTCCCTTTCTGGTGTCTGCAAAATCCTACAGCTACTGAGTGCAACACAGCTTGATATGCACTACGGTATTTTCTTCTGAATGGATCAATAATTTATATGACTATGAAATCTTTTTAGTGGTTTTGTACTCTTAGGAGAGCAGTTGAATAGTTACAATTTTATTTTTAATATTATGACAATTTTCTGTAGTGCAGGAATGTTTTGGAAAATATATTAAACCAAACTAAGAGAACAACTCCTGGATTTTCATATAAAAGGTTTTACTTTTCAGAGAAAAAAAATCTTTGCATATGATAACGTGGTGGTAAAATGTAGGTTGCTTCCTTGGAAGCTACATAAAATTCTCATTGTGCAGGAGTAATACCAAGTGAGAAAGGATGAGAATGGAAGGAAGCAGACCTAGGTCTGTCTATTTTGATTGATGTGTTAGTGTCTTTCTTTTACTAGATACTGATCAGAGTAGAAGACAAGAAGGTTTAGGTGATGTGATATGTGCTAGGCAAATACAGCGACAGCTCTGAAGGCAGAGAAGGGGATTAAGCAACAGGGGAGTTGGTCAAGTTTTGCAGATTCTGGAGCATGTCAAAGCTATCTGAGATTTTTATGAAGCCTAAAGTAGATCACTGGGGGATTTGTCCTCTCTGTTGTATTCTGTAGACTCCTTAACTGCATTAGAGATGAGCTACTGTGGGGTAGTCTACAGGAAATACGTATTAATTCTGTCTCTTTCAGTCTTTTTTTGGATGGTGGAAAATTACCTCTGTAAACATACAGGACACAGATACAAGTTTGAAACAACAAAACTCCTTATTGTGTCATCAGAGGGTATAATAAGAATCCAACAAAATCAGCTTATTGTGTAATTTGTGAAAATGTGAAAGA
>NW_010199896.1:18670-127120 GCF_000695765.1 Mesitornis unicolor
GAGTGTACTGTTCAGCAATACAACTATTTTACTAAAAAGTGAGGTTACATAGCACATTTGTCAAATATTTCAAAACTTTATCTGAAAATTCAGATCGGACAACATGTTTTAGTGCCATGGAAATGTCATAAATCAAACACAGCAAAGGTATAGATGCTTACAAAAACTAGCAGCACACAACTAATATGGTCTTCTGTTCCGTGGTTTCTGAATGCCAGAAGCAGCAGATGCATAGCTGGCGTCAGTGATGACTTGGCCTGTTACAGTAAACCTGGATCCAGATCGAAGTTCCATGTAGTGTGCTCGTTATGCTTCTTTCAGTTCAGTGTCTTTTTCAGGACACAATATTGTATTGAAGTTGTGTCTTGCTTCCACTGTAAGTTGTCCTAGGGGATGAGGTAGTAACTTCTGCTCTTAGGAAGGATTCTGAGCTTCATTTGATGCTCTGCATGAATAGAAGAAGAAAGGAGGTTCAGGAGGAAGCAGTTAGGTCTCATTTTTGCTCTTCAGCAGTTGCAGAATGCTTTTACTTTTGTCCTTACTTGGGTAAAAGGTGAGTTGAGCTAATATCTAGAGAAGTGTTTGAGGAAGGAAAAGAGTTGGTACTACAATGAAACCTGTAACTGTTGCATGCACAGAATAAATGACAAGAAATAATGTATAGTATAAAGAACAATCTTTGGAATCACTAAAACATTAAGCCTGTAACACATCTGCAGAAGACTTTCCTATAGGTAAAACAGGTATTTGTGCTTAACATGACTACTATGAAGATAGAGTGCCTTAAGTAACATTTATTGATACCAATATCCTACTTATTGTAACATTTGAGCATTTCAACTGAACTGCAAAAAACTCCTTTAGGATCTTGAGATTACCCTTCAAACCATCCTACCACTAAATGCCAGCACTGCATAGAGAAACAACTGTTGCTATACAACATACTTCTACGCACACCTACAATCACCTTGTGATGACAATGAAATGGTAATGTATTATTATACTTGTACAGATCATGTGTGATTTTTTTGAGCAGATAATGACACATACTCCTACTGTTTCAAATTATGAGGAGGAGTCAACATGGAGAGGTATATAAAAGTAAACGTTATGTTTGCTCCCCTTACAAAGTAACTCCACAGAAAATCTGCTACAATAATGATTTTGACATATTTGCCTTGATAAGCAGCATTTTAACAGATTTTACAGCAGTAAGGGAACACTGCACTATCTTCTTATTCAGGTCCATTTGCAAGTTAGGGTATTGATGAAGATATTCAAAGCCTTACATGATTTAGCCTAGAAGGTTTTCACCTCTTACTCTATTGTGATAGCTGAGAAAGTGTTTTGCGGTAGAAAACTCAGGAGGAAGACCATACCAATGTATTTGGCTTCCTTTTTATTTCATCAGAAAACAGAAATGTAGAGGCCACAGTTGCTACAAAGCTAGTGCCTTTTTACATTACCCTTTTTACAGGTTTATATGGTATCCTGCAGATCTTTCAAGGACATTTTGCTGATTATACATAACACAATCTTATACACCAGCATACCATGTAGAAATATATGTGTTATATGACATTAAATCTCTTCATTATATTATGTCCTCCATGTGAGACAACACTGAATTAAGGTTATCTCAAAACCAGCTAATAACAGTACTCATAGTATTGAATGTAGGAGAAAATATGTACTGTACCGAGAGGTTAACTCGAGAGCAAAGGACAGTAATGATACGTTCTAAGTCTGAAATTCCTTTTCAGGAGAGAATTGTGTACTGATGATAAATTCCAAACAGACATTCAGGAGAGATGGAGTCTACCCATGCAGCAGGTCCTGTACAGTAAGCAGCTGCTCAAGTAGCTTCACCCTGTGTTCTCTTCCCTTATCTCACAAAGAAGCACCTCATTGCGTGCATACTGAAACATGCTAACTTGTATTTGAGCTTGAACACATTTTATTGGGAAAAAACACCTATGTAAGTTTAAAGACTGCAGAGACTGAGAATCTGTCAGAACTCTTGACAAATTGCAGTGGATAGTTACAGTTTCTATTACAAATGCACACCTTACCCTTCTAGGGTCAGTATTGATACTGACTTTTTATACTTTGTTGGAAATGCATTATATGACATGGATAGTATAAAGTATAATATTGGTAAAAAAATATACATTATATGTAATAATGACTGTGCTTGTTGAAACACTTTTTCAGCTTCCAGCATTTAGTCTGCTGTTGTGTTTTGGAATGAATAAGAGTGGACTGCAAACTGTCTTAAGGCTCTGTACTTAGAATATGTTCCAGTTGTTTCCAGGTAATCTGTTGAGCTCATGCTTAAATACAAGTAATTTCTGGCAAGATCCCCAGCTCATAGTTTACTTAATTCTTCATCCCTCTGTTTGCTGAACCATTTATTTTAAAATTTCCTCAGTTCCAAGGAAGTTACAATACAGCCTCATTAACACTGATCATCTTTGTCAGCTTCAATTACTTCATCATACAACATCTAAATCTCTTAATGTTTATCTTCTAGGTTTACACGATATCTTTGTCATCATCATTATCTTATCCTACATCCTTAATGCATAGTTTCAGACACTGTTAATCCACAGAATTCCTCTGCAATTCATAATTGCAGTTCTTGGATGCCTGAAATTTACTTGATTGTACATGAAAAAGCTTTGGTAGTAGTGAATGCATCATATTTTCAATTTTTTAATGGTTTTGTCATTCAAAGACTTTAAAATAATATATAAGGGTTTTGATAGTGGCTGCATGTATACTATTATAATGAAAAACCATTTGACAGTCAATCAAATATTGATTTAGTCTGGAATTTTTAGATTGCCCAAGTGATGGATGAAGAGATAGGCGGATACATACAGGAAATGCATGTTCCTGCTATAGATTGGTTTATTATGCTTGTGACTTGAAGATATAAATTGCGGCAAATTTGCGTTACTAGCAGTTTAGATTCCTGTGTAAATTGTTCTATAGGCAGAATGAAAAAATTTATTACATGAGTGATAGCTAGCAGAATTCATAGTGCAAGGCTCTTTGTAGGATAAATAGAAAATAGATTGCTTTGCCTTTGGGACTTCAGGAATTCTGAAACATATAGAAGAAAACTGCTTGTAGAAGATGCCTGTTATTTCCATCCTCAATCTTGCAAAAATCTTGGAGGACTTGCAGGAACATAATACATTGGAAATGGGATGGGATTTTATAGAACAGATTAAAATGTCAATTGATTTTTTTATGGTTTGTGCAGAAAGTTAATCACAAGCTTTGTATGGAGAAAAAAGTATATATAAAAAGTGCTCTTAAGATACTTTTGACATGGCTGATATATCAGGGATTTCAAAACCTGAATGTCTGAGGGATTAAGTTTTTAGAACTGAGCACAGCAACAGCTGGTTCTCATAGAAGACAACCAGTAGTAAACATTCATATTTTCTACTTTTAAAATAAAATCTTTGCACTGAAGTCCATTAAGAGGAAGATTTTGTACATAAAATGAATGATAAAAGACATAAAATATGCTGAAAAGGAAATTTGGATTGTGCATGAATTGTACCAGTAATAATACATACTAGCAATAACAACTATAAATTTACATAGGACTTTTGCATGCATTGAATAACTGTACATCCTCTGTCTTAAAAACCTATTAAGGTTTTGAAGTGTGGCAATCTGTAAAAGTTAGGCAAAGTTTTCTAAATTATAGAAAAGTAGATTGCTTCAGTGCAAGAAAACTTGAAAATGAGAGAGGAGACTTCTGTGATAGAGAAGAATGGACGTAGGAGACTGACTGAAAGATGCAAAGCTGAAATGAGAAAGGAAACAGGGCAGACTTTAAAAAGGCTGGAGCAGATAGGCTGGATTTGCTCTGCTGTGGAACACGAAGCTATAAAAAAGACTTAAGGTGCAATCTGACGTAATTTGGGTAGAAATGACATTTGGGCTAACTGCAGATAGTAAGAGAAGCTAGGTATGGACAAATGCAAATATAAAAGTAGTGTGGCTAATTGAGTTTCCTTCAAATGCTTAACCATGTTAGGTATGCCTCTTCCTTTAAGATAAAACTATCGTTCTATCCTGGATTCACGTTATAAACATGCATGTGATAGTTAATAATGCATTGCCTTTCATTTAAATTCAGTATAGCTGATTCTTCAAATGGTAACTAAGACTGTTGCACAGCAAATATGTCAAATGGGGGTTTGGTTTCTCTTTGGAGAAATAAAATTAAATGGCAGTTTTCAGCTCTGAAGCTTATGTGTGTGGGTGGGAGGGTAGGCTTCACTTTAGGTCAGGATTATGAATGTCTTTTTTAAATGTACTTATGGGTATTTTGTAGACTTATAATTCATTAATTTGGGTTTAAGTATAGCAAAGGCTTATGTCTTCTGGGTTTTATGCAGAGTAGATACAAACTGAAAAAAAAAACGGAAGATTGACAGGTATGTCCCAAAAGTAACATACTCCAACCACCTCATACTAGCTTTATATTACAAATGAGCTAGTTAATTTTGGCCTGTTTATCTTAAAATTCTCTTTAAAGTCTATTAAAACTGCTTCTTGTTCTTTTTCTTCTGGGTTTTGTGTTTTCTGACACACAGTAATTCTCTGAATTACTTTCAGTTCTTGGTTCATTTGCAGACTTCCTGTCCCTTAATAGAAAATTAGATAGTTGTTTGGTTTTTTTTGGTCTTTCTCATTTCTTTTTATAGAGACAAGGTAGCTATTATAGTTTTTATCAGAAGAGGTACACTTATAACATTTTTTTATGGTCTCTTTTAACATTTCCACAATTATTAGCTCTGCTTTTAGAAACTAGAGGCTCAGAAAATGAAGGTACAGCTCAATGAATGTGATCTTGCATGATGCTTGACAAAAAGATAATAGCTGAGTGCTTGTATCTTTTCTTCTGAGTTGTGATGTAGATACCACACCAGGGAATGTTGGTGATTACTAAGTGCTAATAAGTTAATGATGCTAATAAGATTCTCTTCCTCACCCTGTAGGTCTTCAGTTCTGGAAAACTATGTAATGTCTGGGAGCTAGATTCCTAAAAGTGGAAAATAATTTAAAAAAAACCCCCAAACCCACCCTTGGAACTCTGGGATTAAGCTCCTTTGAATAAATTTTCTTCTACATCACTTTGTGAAATCCTGTACAATGGCTCAGTCAATCATTACCAGAGAAGTTTTATGAAGTTCATGTTTAGTGATATAATCTTTTATTCTACTGATTTTCTTTGTCGGTTTATGAGATTCTTATGTGCTGGTTTTGCTTTTGCAGCACTGTTTTAAAAAACTTTGCCTTAATCCTTTAACTTTCCCCTGCACAGATGAAAAAAAAAAAGTATATATTGAAGTTTTTGGTGACAAAAGAGAACATAAGAAACTAAAGCCACATCACTGAAATAAAAGACGATGTGAATGAAATCCTGTATAGGAACAAAAGTATGCTTTTAATTGCATATTTAATCTTAATGCTGAGATATATCTACAATAGATTTAGAAAGCAAGCATGTTGTTTATAATCTGTTTTTCACATAATTGTAATGCATAAAGGCCTCAGAATGAGATGAGTTCTTCCTTGTGGAAGGCATTCTTTCAAAAAACAGTCAAGAAAATGTACTTGGTCCAAAGGATTTCATTATCATAGTTTAAATGTTAGATGCATATTATGGTGTAAAGTTTTTAATACTATTTCTCTTTCTTGGACTCATTGAATTTTACTATTTTTTCCCACTGCTGCGGTGGAATGTCACTGTTTCCCTGCTGTTAGACCAAGGCTATGACTCCACATACCTGCAAGCTTCCTTACAAATATAAACTGAATTTAGCATCTGCAGTCACCACTGTTAGATTCTGTGGACAGATGAAGGAAATGCATCCTTTTCCCATTCAATTTTTCCAGTTTTTGCCTCTGTATTCAAAATTTAGAGTAAGCTGCAATATATTTGTCACATAGGACCAGGGAAGGTGCTAATGAAATTATTAAACAGTACTGGGCACATTAATGTTTCTTTTAATACTAGAAACAAAGCTTTCAGTGAGAGAAAAAGACTTGGAACGATCATTTTGCAAGCAGACCTACAAACCTACCTAACCATAAATATTACCATGGATAGATAACATCTTTGGCAGGTGAAACTTTTTTAACAGCCTCATTAGGATTCTATATCTGAATCTAATTCCCAGAAAGAACTACTGCTTTTCTTTCTTAGAGAGTATCCAGTTTTATATCTCTGCTTCAGTTCTTTGGGATCTTCTGTCTTGAGGCTCTTTACACAAAACCAGTTGAACAGGTTGATGATAAATGAGAGTTCTGAGTTTGTTCCTTAACAATACTGTATATAGAGATGCCTGTCTTGAAGCAGTCATTTCCTTCCTGCCTGCTTCTCTAAAAAACCTCATTGAATTTATTCAGACATTCATCTTCCCTGTAGCAGGTCAACATGAAGTATTAATATATTATTACAAGGCAGCTTCAAATCCATCACAACAAGAGAGAGAATGTGTAGGCATATAAAGAGAAGAATGGAAAAACTGCCTGATGTTCTCAAGGTTATAATGCAGGTTTGCAGCAGAGCAGAAGATAGAAACTGGGTGCTCTCAGTTGCAGATAGCATGGTCTGGCCATGTTTCTTATCAAACATACTTAAACAGAAACTTAAACAACCAAATCCAAATCAAGGTAAGATGTAATCCTGATTCAAATTTGATTAAAATTGTTAATATTTTTTTCTTTAATTAATACTCTATTATGGATGCTGTTCAATATATTAAGTAACTGGATTTGTAGCTTCTATTTTCCTTGAAAATTTTTCAACTGGAAAAACATATTTAATGAGTTATTAGGGCTTATTCTTCTCTTATGTGCTTCTCAATTAAATTTCATAACCACTGATTGGAATTATACTGAAGAGGTGGAAAAAAGTTAAGCTGAAGAACAAGTTTACAAAATAAATTAATATACCACAATAATAAAATTAGAATTTATAAAATGCCAGATATATGATGAAAGCAATAAATGAACTATGTTTTAATGCCAGTTTTAGAGTAAATTCATGTTACTTAAGTCATCCTTTAGTGATAAAATTAGAAATTTGGTCATGATAAAACTGAAAGTAACTGTGAGACTAAATCTTCAGAATGGATAATGAGGTTCCATCATCATTAACGAGGTGTAAAATCCTGCTGGGCAAATGACACGTGACTTCTCTACTAACTCCATTAGGAAAAAGACACACTTTTTATCTGGTGAATTTAGTAAATATTTGGACTGAAAGTGCAAATGAGATGTTTGAATCATCCTGAATTGGAATATGCCATGTACAGATTGTTGTATCTCAGACTATAAAGTGGGCCTTCCCTGTTCACAGTATTGTAGGTAATTTTGCTTTCCAGTCTATCAGCATAACATTTTTATCAAGTGCTAATGCTTTGGTGTTACTGTATTAGCTCTTCGTTTTCTCTACATTATGTATATTTATTAACAGAAGAAAGAGGAAAGGCAGTGTAATTACATCTTTTTGGCCTAAGGAATCTGAATGACAATTAAACTGTCTTAAGTGAAAAAGAGCAGTATAATCATGCCTTTATTCTGGTAGTACCACTCCAGCTGAAATTATTTGAATATCATCTTACTTCATGGGAAACCAGCAGCAGAGTTCTTAAAAAATGACTCTTTCTAGAGAGTGCAGTGCACAGCATTTTCCCATTATAGTTCCCCCCCTCCCCGGAACTGTTTCCTGTAATTCTAAAAAAAAGCATAATTCTTAAACTCTGGAAGATGGTACAAAGACTCTTCTGCAAAGGTTTTTATTTTCTTCTACAAATGAACAGTCTAAAATACAGAACAGTAGCTTGAGCTGAAACACAGGGTGCTATCATTATAATTTTCTTGCAGAACACTGAAAAGCTTGATTTTTCTCTGTTGCATGTAGTCATAGTAAAGTGACAGGAAAATCTCTTGTAGTACAGATAGCCTAGATTTGTCATAATTCCCAGTGTGTCTCCCTCGCATAGTGGCATATAGTTTATTCACTTTTCTTTGTGCAAAGGGAAAGTAAAAAGCACAACTAAAAGTCGGTAGCAGAAAGAAAAAGTGTCAACTTCAGAATTTTTCTAAGTTATGATTTCAGAGCTGTACACGAACAGGTAGAAAAAAACCTGATTAAATAATTTAAATGAATGGTACATACATAGGGAAGTCATTCAGAGCTAAACTTTGAGGAACCGATTCTTGTGAATCTTTAGGTGAGCAGACACAAGAGGGAGAATCTTGTCTTAGATCTTCAACATAAGAATTACCTATGATAACAGCAGTCACCTGTGGGTGAACATAGGACTTTCACTGCAAAGCATAGTAGAACCTGAAATAGATATCCTGAAATGTGCAAGGCTGTAACCATGACACCCTCCCTCCCTAGCCTTCTGCAGTGCATTTAATCATTTATATGGTTATAGCACATTATAGTTTTGCACTCACATTAGGGAATTTGTAGGGAAGAATTGGACAAATCAGCTTCTTTTTCCAAAATATAGTCCCACTCTCTCCTCCATAGTGATGTACCAAATTAACTGCCCATGTTTAAGTTGTACAAACACTTTTCCCCCCTCTTCTTATTTTTTCTTATAGAAAAATGTCTCTATGCTGCATTGTTCAGATTGTTTCTTTACACCTAAATTCTGACTCTTCCTAGCACTGTGATTGAAACACTTAAGAAATCTGAATAATCACATTTCTCTCTCCTAATTCATGCCTATTTGGTGTTGCAAATACAGCCAGCATTCACACATTCACAAAAGGTAAGTGCAAATAGTTCAGAGTTTGTAAGCAAACTCCCTGTTGGCTTTTGTAGATGATCTAGAAGTGTAATGGTAAATTAAGCCCTAAATCATGGGAGGACTTTGTCAGTGCAGTACAAGAAAGAGTTCAATTCTTTCACTGCTGTGATGCTGCTTAGGTGACTGAGATGCTGGTTTCAGAGATGCACGTGGGAGTCTCTAAGGAAGAAAGATGTTTTTGTAAGCAAGAGTCTTCTATTTCAAGAGAAAGAGTCTAATGATGCCTTTTCTTAACGATAGCTGATCACAAAGCAGATTAACACAGTTGGTTATATATTCTCATCATCTTTTGATGGAATGGGAAAGTGACTGAAAGAATGTTAAATGTATTCCCTCCTTCCTCCAATGTTGCCACTTAATAATTTTTCCCTAAATATTTTATTCTGCATTTATGAGATCCTTCTAAGAATTTTAGCCACTAAAATGTAGATTTATGGGAATAGATCAAGTTGGGTTTGTTTTTTTTTAATCTGTCAAATGACTAAGAGGTAAATTCTTATCAAACACAAGTAGCCTGTTAATCCTTGCAAATCTATGTTATACGAGGAAGATCAGCATTTGGATGTATAAGTTTATTTCTCTACCATGACTAGACACATTATGGAAGACTATTCATCTCAAGAATTATTACAAAGTACTTTGTTTATTAATGATCATAGTGAGGATTTTTGCAAGTCTGAAGAACTGGTGCTTGCTCATTCTTCTTGGGACTATATTGCATGCCTGCACAATGCAAATTCACAGCCTGTGTTTATGAAAATAATGAAACATTAAGGCTCATAGGGTTACTTTAGCAAGTAAAATAAGTAGCTGCTAAAGAAACTTATTCAAGGAGGGTCATGTATACACATGTTGTGTACATGTGTTGTATACACAAGTTGTTGTTTGTGTTGTCATTAGTATGTTTCTCTTTTCTATTGCTGTTCCATTTTTCTTTACCACTAGTTTTACACTGCCCAGTATTTTATAACTTGTTCAGTCTTTGCTCTTTTTACAGCATAATTCAAATTCAGTAAAGATGATGCAAGACACACTTTGAGACCAAGTCTTTTTAAACCTATATGTTCATCTCCACTTAATCTGCCTTCCTGCAGTAGGTAGTGTCCTTTTATGTAAAGTGCTAACTAAAATCCATCCAGCATTGCAATAATACTAAAGTGCCCTGATTGAAAGCCTATTGAAATAAATGGAAATCTCCTACTAATTTCAGTGAGCATTGGATCAAATCTTTCAAGCCTGTGTGTATACACGTGCTTCTTTATATATGTTAAAAGCCCGCCATTGTCTTGGCTGGCACTGCAGAACAACAAAAAATAACTGCTGTATTTTCAGAAGATGAAACAGCTAGTATGGTCTTGATATTTGCAATAAGGATGAGCAGATCTTATGACTATCTGACATCTCAAGATGCTTTTATTTTCAGAAGGTTTGCAAAAATAGTTCTGGTTTGCAAAGTTTTATCCACATTTTAATTTAATACATGAAAACAATATGTAAAAAGTACTTTACTTGTTAAAGAGACCCATGAGCTACACAGACCACTAGGAATAGAGGTGCATGGAATTCCTAGCAGCTACTGACCTAGATGCACTGTTCTGCATTTTTTTTCCTGAACTAGATAGCATTTTCCCGCCTACCTCTTGGGTTTGGTTTTTTTTCCTAATATCCTTCTTGATTTTTTTTTCTGCTTTGTTGGCTGTCTTTTCACTCTGTTTGTTCATTGGGTAGTTTTTGTTTATACTTTTTAATCTGAATTGCTGAAGCTAAAATATTTCAAATGAGCAAAAAGAATTGGGAGGTACCTTGTTTAGATATAATCTCAGATGATGATTCATTAATTATAGCTAGACTGCATAAAGGCACAAGAGAATAATAAGGTATAATATCTGGTGTTAGAAAAGATGAGGAGGAAATAAAAAAGGTTTTAGAAACATTTTTTACATTAAAGGAACAACCAAGTTATTTAGTTGTTCATCATCCCATATCCTTGTGGATGCTCTCTCAATATGTTAATACTTGGTGTGGTGTCTCTCTGTTGTGTTCATGTGAATCCTTGTCTTTATTAGCATGATTCAACTATATTGTATATGATTGATGTTTCAGTCACTCCTGCAGGCTCCAAAAGATCAGGAAATAATCTCAAACCTTTCTAAATAGGTAAGATCAGCACAAGTACTGATTTTAGAACATCTTACTAATGAGAATGAGTGATGCAGAAAGCATGAGTGAAATTTGGGTAAGAGGGAACTTCTTGGGGAAGAGAACTTCTGTTCTCTTAGGTCATAGATTAGAAGCTGTAAAACCAAGCCAATTCTCAGATACAAAATACAATACCATAATCCTATAATCACATTAAGACAGTAATAGATTTTTATGCCAGGGGAAACCATTAGGACTGTTAAGTTGGATCTCCTGTGTAGCAAAGAGCTAACTTTTCTCTGAACTGGGCTATGTCTTTTGGTTTCCAGACTTCAGAAATAATACTTTAATTTATAATTTAATTGAGGCAACTTCAACTTTAACAACCCACACATTCCACATAAGTTGAAAGTAAGGTTTTTATTTTCTATACATGAGTTGATCAAATTATCATGAATGTAGGCAATAAGATGAATTTCCTGATCTCAGGGCAATAAGAAGCAATTAGCCACTGCACTACATATAAACAAAAGAACCGTGAAATTTCCTAACTTATAATCACATAAATAATAAGGAGCTTAGTAATAAAATTAAATAAAATAGAATACAAAATTCTTTGTAGAAATATCTAAGACAACATTGACATTAGGATCACATTTCACCATTGTCCAAAATGGTGACTGATGTGTAGACTCCATTAAAATATGATCCATAATCAGAGGGTGGATAGAGGTATAAATTACTGCCTTGTGTCTCAAAGGAGATTAATTTCAATGGCTTGTGATAGTTTTTCATTTTAAAAAAAGATTCACTAAGATACTTAAAATCTCAGCAATCAATGAGATACTTAAAAAAAAAAATCCACATGAATTAAAAGAGCAGCATGGGTCAGAACAGTGCCTCTGTTTTCCCTATTTACAATACAAAGGATAGTTGGACAATTTTCATGGGATTTTCCTATTTCCATTTGACCCTGTTTCTGAAACTCCAGCCCAAACTCAAGGTGACAACTTGGCTGGGCTTTAAAGTATTATAGCATACCATCTCACCTTTGAGTAATCATGCAAGTTCAGAACACTTCTAATTAGAGTTTTGATGTATCCTTCAATTAGAAAAGAATTAGGCTTTTTGTTGCTTATTCCTTTTATGGTTGTGTAGAAATACACTGTAGGGATACAATAGGTTGACAGATTTTTTTGCTTTGTTCTTTTGACTTAATCTGAGATGTGGGTTAAATTATTCACTTTTCCCCTGAATGTATAATTAACTATGACTTATACTGAGATCTCTTTGCACAGTAACATAATGCCAGTTATTTTTATGTAAAACATATGTTTTTCATAGAGGTTTAGATAGTTGTGGGTTGTAGTTAGATTTTTTTACCATGCAGCTATCTCTCAGATTTATGTAATATCTTGTTCAGAATTTTTTTTTTAATTTAAGCTGTGTCAGAAGACATAAAGCCTAAATTTCAGGTGTTATGTTTCTTTAGGAAATCTTTTAGTTTTTCCTCTTGATTTTATTACCTTTTACTGTAAATAGTCTATAAAATACAGTTTATATATTAATTGCTAGAATATTTTTGCCAGGTATTTTAAAGTAATAAATAGGTAGATGTAAAATCAGAAGCATAGTGCTTTCACTTTTCCATTTTAAAGCTTTTATAATAAAATGGAACTTCAACTTTTACCACAGGGAAAGGTCACCTTTTAAAACCCAAAGTAGGTAAATAGATCTTATGCTAGCTGGAGTGAAGAAGCTCTTTAAAATAAAATGGAGCAAAATTCAGTGGCACTGTGGAATCTAGCCCAGGCTTATATGGTCTGCAAGCCATTTTTATGTTAGTGTGCTCTTTGTTTCTTTCTTTGACTGAAATGCAGTGAGTATCCTATTTGACCACCTGGCCACTCAGCATATATCTACTTTTCCATGAGTCATGAATGCAAGACACTATCTTATGAAAAGTGGTATTAGAAGTCTGGGAATGTGTTAGAAACTGGGGAAATTGCAGAGAATGGAAAAACTAGGTGAAAGAATGGGAAGACACAGCTATTGTGATGAACTGTCAGAAATGTTAAACGCTTATCTCACACACGCATATGTTAATTTCAGCTGCACATCTACAACCCAGCACTTCAATATATAATCTTATTTCTGCAAACGTGCTTAATTAGCTAAGCACTTTGGGCCCAGTGTAACTGTCAATTTACGCAGTCAAAAAAGACTCTATGAGGCTATTAATGAAATCCCAGGGATTTTCATCTGGATTACATCCGATTGCTACTGGACCGCATTTGTCTCAGAATCTTGCAGTTAATTGTTTTCAGCTGCTTTTAATTCAGATATAATAGTTCTCATAGCCTTTAATTTATGGTGAAAGCTTTGGACAGTAAAATATTTTTATTATTTTATAGACAGAGAAGCTGCAACTGAGGAGTTCCAAGTGATTTGCCTGAAGCAAGATGACGATGTCAGAGCTAGGACTAGAATGCAGAGGAACACAGCTCCCATTCTCATGCTTCATCTACTGCACGCAGTGACCCATGTGCATTTTCTTACACATTTTTCTTATGTGGAGTAGGGGAAGAGTCACAATATAGTTCTTGATAATTGCACTAAAATGTACTTTTGTTTTTAAGTATTAATAATTTCTCAATACTTCACTGTAACAGCATTACTTCAGCCTCATGCAAAGATGTAATGTGAAGTACTGGCTGCTTGAGGAATTGAAAAATATGTGTTTTCTTTGGGGAAAAGAGGGCTTTGATTAGGAAGACTCACTGTTCAGAAAGTTAGTTTTATTTTTCTCCTCACATGGTGAGGCTATATGGAAATACCATCTCACTGGTAGAATATCACAAAAATGTATCAGGAATGAATAATTATGCATTGACTTTAAATTGTGATATTGTCACACAACAAATGACTTGTCTGTTGTGCTGTGAAATATTGGATCTATTTTCAGGTAAGGTGATTTCAAAACACAAACTGATTGTATTGGCCAGGATCAGCCAGTAACAAAAATATTCTAGTAATTTTCTGTGTAATGATCTGTGCTTTATTTCATTATTCAGTTCTAAACTGAGCTGGACTAAGACATTCCCTTCCCCAAAAAACCCCAACCAACTAACCAGAAAAACCTGACAAAAAACCAACCCACACCCAAACCCCAAAAATCAAAACAGCAAGATAAATGGAAGACTGGTAGGAACAGGACAATAGCTTGAACATCTGTGAGAGATTAGTGCAGAAGTAATGACAAAGTTGTAACAAAAATACAGTAAGGTACGTTTTATTTTAGAATAGAAGATGGATGTACATGACACTGCAGTTTAAAAAATAGTTAGCTCTAATACAGAGCTATGTATTGTAGAGCTTAATCACTTGCAAGGAATGGCAAAGTATGCTTATGTATTGATTGTATTATATGTTGAAAGTCAGGACCCAACTCCAGGGCATGCTGTGACGCAGCAAAAATAATTGGAAAGATGTCCTTTTTGTTAGTGATACCTGCCAATCAGGAGATGGTACCAGCTCCTTAAGTACACTTAAGACACTGAGACAGAAGGGACTTTTGCCTGGATACTCACTAAACTGTAAGAAATAGTCCAAAAATGTATAGTACAGTGGAATTTCTTGCAAAGTGCAAAGATTGGAATGGAATTGCTGAATCACTAAGCAATCATATTTTTGCTCTGAGGTGGAATCTGGAACACAGACATAATATGAAAGAAGTAAATGCTTGGTAGGTTATTTGAAACTTTAGGTGGATTTCCAAGCCTGAGGTAGATAATGTCTGAAACAATTAATCATTTGTTTCAGGTATAGGAAGCAAAGAGCAACAGCTCTCACTGAGAGTTCTTCTGGCAGACATTTGACTTGCTACACCTGAAAGAAGGAAAAGCCCCCAAAGCAATATGAAGGCTGCATCAGGCTGGATAAAGAAGCTAAATTACATGATGATCAGGTTCAAGAAGCAGTGAGAAGAACTGCCAGCTCCCATATGGCTGATGATTTGTCCCTTCACTCTCTCTCTCCGAGCCCCGTGCTTGTCACTCAGAAATGCTCAGCCTCCTCCACATCACATCATGATTCTCAGGTGTATGCATGAAGTGAGGGGTATGGAGCTTGCAGGGGCAGGGCTGAGTGGCAGCTCTCTAGCTGTTGCTCGGTTCCTATATACAAGCACTGCTCAGCAGGCATAAGCCTGGCTCAGTTGTGTAGCTCTAACTGGGCTCAATGCCCATTCAGTAGGAGGGTCAGGATATAGAACTAAACATTCATTGACATTCTTGCTTAAAAGTGTAGGAGGTGGTTTCGATGTTTTTTTTAATTGCTGCATGCTGTGAGAGTGCCAAAAGGGGCTGTTTATTGTTGATTTCTGTTTGTCATTATGATAAATCACTGTTTGCAGTTTGCGGTAGCTGTAGGTCATTTTCTTCATAGCCCACAGTGTCAGTCTACTTTCCACCATTTCCTATTGTCTGCTTACAGTTTACAGTTTCCATTCCCTATGCTTATGGTTAGTAATAAATAACTTGCTTCAGGACCCTTAATCAAGGTGCATCCAGTATCCAAGCTAATATCTGTAATGCGTGAATGTGGAATGTCAGTACAAAGGAAGACTGTAATATCAGGTCTGGATGCTCTAAGGAATTCTCTTGGTAGAACCAGGACAAAATATAATAGATGGTGCATAGGCAAGCTTTTGGGGACTAATCATAAACATTTTTCTTCATAAGCTCCAAGATCCTCAGTAGGAAAAGGGCTGTATTAATGATTGTTGATGAATCTGTTGATGAATTACAATCTTCTTTAGCTTAAAAAACCCCACAATATCAGAATGCCTGAGGATAGGTATTTCCATTTGACACAAGGGAAATTTAATTGTGGCTGTAAAGAGCATTAGCAAGATTTTACTTGAAATACTAATGAAAATGATTGGTTGACTATTACGATTATGACCATTAACCTAATGATTGGTTTTCTGAAAAGACCAATTGTAGTTGATAGAGCATTTCATCTAGGTGGAATCTAAAAGAGTGTGGACTTTTTATTTCAGCAGATTGGAAAGCAAAAGAGCCTGTGATTGCATGGTGTCATTGCTTTGAGAAGTTCAGAAGAAGGAATGAAAATTACTATTTAATTAAAGGTTGACATACAAAGAGGTATAAACTAGTCTTGAATGAATTTAAGCTGAAAATTAGAAGGGATACTTTGGAGCAATAAAAGAAAAAGTTTTAGGATGGACTTTGACCATTTTAGCAACATTATCTGATGCCATGTATGGTATCTGTGGGAAGACGACCTACTGTATCCCAGTTGGCACTCAGAAAGCAGAAAATGGCTTTAGCTCACCAAGAAATTATGTCTAATGTACTTGATCCTGTGCAGGGAAGAAACTAAAAATGAAGATAGACACAGTGTTCTTTCATAATTTCAGCATTTAGGAGCAGTATGAAGTGCTCCCTCATGAGACCTGTTAAGGAATATAATATATGCTGTGAAAATACATCCTTGCTACTCTTGAGAGGATTTTCCATCATATGATACTAAAAATATCTCTAAATCCACAGTTGATGATTTTAATTACTCATCAGCTCTTTACATTACAATTCATTACCCTGAGGTAATAAAGATAAAATAAAGCATTTAGGTGCCGTTGTGCCATTGTTACAGTATGTTCAGCAGAATGTCTCTAATCAATGCTGCTTGTGTTTATGCAGCATAATTAATAGAAATATGAGCACTGTCCTGAACAAACCAATTTTAACAGGTGCCTGAACTGCTGCTTGTCTTTCATTTTCTATTACTTTTCTGTAAGGAAGGCTAGTTTAATTACAGTAATTTAATGAATGGTATTTTCTGATCTTACATTTTAAAATCCCACTGTAATTATTAACTGTGATTATCTTATTACATATTAAAAATATGCCTTAAGCCAGGATAGTTCTGGTTATAGTCCATTTTGTACAACTCTTGATAGTAAAATTTTGACAGAAGTTATATTTTAGATAATGAATCACTGTAGGAGTCAACATTATATTCCATAGTATTGAGCTATTTTGTTTGAGGGTTGATGACATCTGCGTGTGATATATCATATCTAAAGTTATAGTGGTTGTATAAATCCTTCTTTCTGACTAGTAAACTTTGACTCTTTAGTCCAAATCAGAGATCACTGTAATCTAGAATTCAGTTACTTTCAGCCCCTGTTTCTATCATCCAATAAATGGAAGTTGAATACCAGCTGCCAAGTAAACCTAGTACAGAATTGCCTTTGTGATATGGGCCATTGAACCTATAAAGTCCTTTGCCCAAGTGATTTGATTTTATTTAGCACAAAATACCATTTTAGAACCTTGGTCTTCATTTTCAGAGTGATCAATAGATCAAATCTCAGATGCATCGAAGACGAACATCAGTTTTGAAGCACCATAGCATCTATAGACTTCTGGGAGAAAGACCAGGACAAAATAAATGAGAACTGCAAACAAGACAGTTTCCATGATTAATAACACAGGCCAAGCACTGCTTTTATGATGAAACAATAAAGACTTTTTTTCCTTTCTGAAAAGCAGAACTAAAAAAAATCTAATACAGATGCTTCTACTCCAGCAGTACATTGATTCTGAAAAGAGCTGAGAAGCCATGCAGCATTCTACAGCATTGGTTTGGCTCTTCTGAAATCCACTGAATCAATTTGAAATATTTTCTTTAATTTTTAGTGAAAGAGTATGCATAGGGATTTAATATTGTTTAAATAATCAATTTCATAAATTAATTTAGACTAGCCTTGTTGAGTGTGGTTGTTCATACAAGAGACAAATATTTATTAATAACATTTCTTTTGCAGTCAGAAGATCACTTTTTTGGATGTAAACTTCTTTGTCATAAACAGTCTTCATTTTTTAGGGTGGTGTTCTTGCTGTTATTCTCAACAAACATGTACTCACCAATTAAAGACTGATGTGGTCTACCCTTCTTGCTGTTTCATGCACTGTTGTTATTATGTACCATTTAGTCTGTCACTTTCAGCACCGGAATCAATAGTTGTGATCACACCCAAAGATGTTACATGACTGCATGACCCAGATATAAAAGTCTAGAAAAAAAACCCCTGACACTTTGGAAAGTCTCATATCTTGATTTATTTTGCACTACGAAAAATGTTTGCTGGAACAGGTTGAAGACTTTGTAACTCCCCCTAAAATCATAGTTTAGTTGTTCTAATCCAGACTTCTAATTTACTGCATGGTAAACATGTATAAAGGAACTTCAGTAAAAAAAGGGGAAAAGTCCTCATTGTGGCAGTCCATACAAGGTAACAACACCCTGAGAGATTTATTTTTCAAGGTTTTTGAAGCATGGTTCAATGCATGACATAAGGCTGTGGGAAATATGGGACCCAGATGTGAGCTGACTCCTGTGCTTCCTAGTCCTTTTTAAAGACAGAAGGGCATTTGTGAATGGCATAGATGTACTAAATATTGGAGATAGAGAATTTATTATAAAACATTAATTAATCTTGTTGATCCTAGACTGCTTCATCTGTATGTTGTATATTGTGCTCTTTCATTTTCACTGTAAACAAGAGATAAGTAGTCCTGTTTAGGTTACATAAAAGGGTAACATTGATGGTGACAAGAGTCTATGCCCGTGTCTTTCTCTGTGATGAAAGGCCATCATTCTGCAATCTGAAGTATTGTAGGACATGGAGGAAATCTGGGATATACTTGATATATCTGACATAAAAGACTGTTATTTTGGGACATTGTTATGGTTTAATTTATGTAATTTAATTTATTTGATGAAGTCAATATGCTGAATTATCTAAGCTAGATCTCAAAGAGTTCATCCAGGTACTGGAAGTGGCATAGCTATGTTACTAGGGTCATACAAACTGAAGGGATAATTCCCCTCCAACTGTCCAGCTTTTGGTAGTCAAATCCGTTCATTCTGAGTTAATTTGGATATTTCTGTAGGACACTGAACTTTTCCTATTAAGCATTTACTGTGTTTTGCATAAATGACTAGTTCATATCTCCAGGACAATTGTTCCATGGTCCAAATCAAAATTACAAAACCATGGGCTTAAACTGGGGATCCTTCAATTACTAGTTTAAGATGCTCCAAACTTTATTATTTCGGTTATATGCCCTATACTTCTTGTATAGGAGGTAATATATGTATTGAAGTCAATTTATACAGTCATTGTAAGAAAAGATGGCAAGTTTTAGAGCATGGCTAAGTGGTGTGACTTCATATACAGGCCTCTAATAATTTTTTATCAGAGAATAGGATTAAGGCCTAGTGAAGTTCTTGAGTTTATTCCAAGGGGTTTCAAGAACATATAGAACTGGGCTATAGACTGCATAATCTTTTCTTCAAGAACAGGATCTCAAGTGAAATATTTCATTTTAGAAGTGAAACATTACTTAAACTATGTCTCCAGAAAATAAAAACATAAACTTGTTGGCACAAAGGTCAGGACAAATGCAGTGCTTTCAAATCATCAGTGAGCTCAGTAGTTCACAAGCTTTCCTTTCAACAAGGATTAGGTTCTCAAGTCTCATACCACATGCGACTGGCAAACAGTAAACATGGCTACACTGAATAATTCTGCTCTTGTCAACTGAAACAACGGTATGTGTCTGCTCTCTTTCATCCCAAGGAAAATCCACAGACCCTCTACAACAGTGAGATGGCTGCCCCTGCTTTAAGAAAGAAATACACTGTGAGTTTAAACTATCATTCTTGGAGGTGTAATTTTCGCTGTTTCCATGAGCTTGTGTATCAAGGGATGTCTTTATTCATGTAAAGTATCTTTTGTTCCTAATGAAAATACATTACAGAGTTTTCTATTTTTGTTTTATGGCCTGTCAAAGGCCTTCAGCAATTGAAATGGGCACTGTGCATTTCTGGCATGCAGTCCAAGCACTCAGAATGTTGAGACACGTGGACAACATTATACATTTGAACAACAATAATTTAAATTTTTATTTTATGATTAAAGGATACATCTGATCCACTTTTTCATAGAGAGGATCCCAGACAGAAATATATGGTCAAACTCAATTTGATATCAGTAAACTTATATTGGGAATTTAGCTTTTTAGTTTCAACTTTCTTAGGTCCTGCTGTAGGGAAAAAGGGAAAAAAACCAACCCAAAAACTTAAAGAATAAGCCCAGTGTTTCTATATCTGAGCACTGTTTATATTGTAGAAATTCTTGATTTGTTGATATCTTGAAATTAGTATCCTTCTGACTGCAAAAGAGCATGGTGTTTTGGTACAGATACTACTTTAAGCAAGAACAGACAGATTTTTTCAAAAAAAAAATGGAAAAGGAGCTCCTTAGCAACAGAGCATATTCATGCTAAATGCTAAAATTTGTACGGAACTGGTACAAATTAGCCAATATTAGACTGTACAATCACACTTTCCTTTTTATTGGTTTTGTTGCTGTGATATTACAGTATAAGTGCTTCAGGCCATGTGCATAATGCAAAGCCTCTTCTGTAAATTCATTTTAGGTGACAGTGTTTTTAACAAGTGACAGTTCTAAATATAGCACGATGAGTAAAAAAAGACTTTGCCCTTAGGTTGGGCTGATCACATTGCCACAGCTTTTTCTTACTCTTCTCTATTACAAGTTCAAATACCAAAAATAAAAAATAAACAAAGGGAAAGCTATTTCCCTCTGGGGCCTCTCTCACTGTTATAAAGAATGATGAAGCTTTATGTGAGGGTGAAACAGTTTTGTTACAGGTTATTTTTGCTCATGTTAGTATGCATCTTTAAAAGCATGATTGTAAATTAATTGTGCTATTGTACAGATGATCAAATACACAGATTTACTGTGTCTATGTATTTACCGTGTATATGATGGAGGGATGAGGAAAACCCACTATGTGCATGCATCTTACCTCTGAACAGCAGGAGCTTTAAAATGGATAGACTTTAACGTAGTGATTTACAGATTGGATGTTTCTAACTGTGTAATTAATTTCTGCTTGACACAAGTGAACAGCACTGACAATGTTTTGGGTGCTGGAGAATTTTCAGGTCGAAGTATGTTGGTAATATTGAGCTGGACAAAAAGGTTTCACAAAAGCAAACAAGAAAACTAATGTGATTAGTAAATAAAGCTCTACAGTTCTTGATGTCTGTAACAAATTGTAATTTTAAAAACTACTATTCTGCATAGCTCAAGTAAAAACAACACAGAAGAGGTGTCATGTTATTGCAGACTCTCATGAGAGTAACTTTTCACATTAAGAACTTATTATTTCTGTTAAAAAAGTGCTACTAGGTTTATAAAGTTCCAAACAAGGAGAGAAGAGCTGGGGAATGCATATCCAGCCACAGGTGGATCTGTAGAAGCACTGCAAATGAGAAGGTCAATCTTAGCTACCTCAGTGACTGCCATGCTAAAAGCGACATCCTGTGCTCTAAGTGGTGTCCCATGGTTTAAATCTGTCCTCCCTTCCAAATGCTTGCCTCTGCTAAGAAGTATGTCCCACATTGGTTATGGCTTTGTCATATCCACCTGTAAATTAAGTTTCCAATGTGAATTGTCAGTTGAATACAGTACTTTTGTTAAGGTCAGAGCAGTGTGAAGACTTTAAGTACAAAGCTTGGTCCGAATGGCAGAACTGTCTTGGTCATTAAACAGTTGAAGTTGAAAAGTTCGCTGAAAATTTATTCATATGTAAAACACCTGTAGCATAAGGGCTGCTTGTTAACTGTTGTGTGAAGTACGAAGACCTGAGGATGTCTGAGAGATTGTCCTGACTGAGAGATCTGCTGACCCATAGGGGAATTATTGGTTAATTATGATATTGATTGCCTAGATCTCTTGCATGTTCTAGTTAATAAACCTCTACCTGGACAGACAGATTGTAATCAGGTCTCTGTATTCTGAAATGGTTGAGCTATAGTTTCTCACTTGAAACAATAGCATCATTTGCAAACTTTAAGGCTGATTTCAGATTCTCTCTAAACTTCACCTAGACTGGAATTTTAGTTAAGCATTTGTACTCACACAGAGGTAAGTGGATTGCTGTATGGGAAATGGAAAGAATACACTGAGATTCAGCATCATGTCCTGTTTCCCTGCATGGTCCCTAAGATTTCTGCAGAGCTCCATGACAGCATTGGAGCTGTGTGCAAGTTAGGGATGGATCAGGTAAACAACTCTCCCAAGCCTGGTCCCTCACTTCATATGTCAGGTGTACCTTCAAAAGTGGCTTGATGTGTTAATGCATAGGACTGTAGTCCTCCAAGTTTAGAAAATGTAACTAGGCTTGTGTTTAATCTTTAGCGGGGTAAATGTGCTCTGGTTTGCGATTTGAACAGCTGCATTTAAACACTATTTCCTACTTAATTGTATTTCAGCATTTAACCATAAACCCCTGAAGAGGCTATGTAACAAGCCAGTTTTTACTGATAATAAAAAAAACCAATCCATTTGTATGTTCCTGAGTGTGAAAATATGATGCAAACCTGGCCTCCACCAGTCTGCCTTCTAATTATGTGCATTTATCTGTGTTTGTGGAACTCAGTCATGCTGTCAGAATTAAGTAGTAATGTTAAACTATTTCAAGTTCCTTGTCCCAAGAGCAGGAATTCGGGAGCTGTCAAAGTACATCTTTTATTAAGTACCACATTAGCCTGCTGAGCTGTAAAAAAGAGTCTCTGAGGAGAGCCCGTCATGCCCTGACATAGCTGAAACGTGGTCACGCCCTTCAGCGCCCATCAAAGATGCTTGTGCAGATCTGCAGACTCTTGCTTCAATGTGCATTTGGAGTCTGTACCGTAAGAATCATAGCCACATATGAAAATTTTGATATGAGGCTCACCAAAGAGGGGGACCAGCTGCTTCTGAGCTGTAGGGGTTATTTCCATCAGAATTGAGCTTAGCACAATTCCTGTTGGCCTGGCTAGGATGTGGTATTTGATTCACCTGGGAAATTGCCTGTCTATAGCTCATCAAGCACCAGCTGGATTTTGGCTGTGGTGATAAATCTCCGACTGCCATGTATGGTAGATGGGAGTTTTGACTTCTTCTCATAGTGTCTGTCAATTGTACCTTACTGGTTCTGAAGCTGGCAGGAACAACACCTGAGCACAAATATGAGAATAACCCCAGTGCCACAGAAGCTTCCATGGTAATGTGTCCCTTCTCTGGAATCGTTTCCCTGTTATGTTTTCTAGCGCGAGCAGCATTTCCCTCCAGCTACTAGGAAAAGCCTTTCCAGCAACTTCCCAATCTCCGCTCCCAAATGCTGCACGTAAGCCCGCGTGCAGCCACAGAAGAGGCCAACCCAGGTGCTAGGCCCTGCCCGGCCGTGGTGTGTGGCACCATGGGAGGCCCCTGGGGGCGGTGTGCTCCTTCCAGCGCTAGGCACGGCGTCGCTGCGGGGCTGAGGTCCCCACACCGCCGAGATCTGTTGTTCCCTCGCTGGGGCAGGTGTGTAGTGAAAAGTGCTGGGACACGTCGTGATGTATGGCACGGCTTCTTTGTAATGCTAGTGAAGGGGCTGACCGTGCTCTTCCAGCACCGACAAGCCTTCCTCCTTTGCAAGGTGCGCAGGAAAACCAAGTGGCAACAGTGTTCATTTGCAGGTTCAAAATGGTTGCCTGAGGGGAGTACCACAACCTGACTGGGTTTACATCTGCCTGGGGGATTTCAGGCGTGTGGTTTACAATAGTGCAATAGTGAGAGATTGGGCACTTGGTGAGTGCTTTCCAAGGTGGTGAGCTATAGCCTATAAGTAGTTGTACTGTACCGAAGTAAATGGCCATGAGGTCATTTCAGGCAGCAGGTAGCAATGTATCTAAAGGAAAACTATAAAATTGCTAAATCTGCATGACCAAATTTGCTGCCGAGGAAAAGAATTAAGCCGTTTGGGGGTTTAGCTGAATTCAGCCCAATGAGATCAATGAGTCCACTGAAAGGCAAATCCTCCAAAGAACTAGAGGTAGCAGAATGTGTCCTTGTGAAAATATAACTCGCAGCAGAATGTTTCACACCATTTTCTTTTTCCTCTAAAGTGGTGTTTATAAAACCCACAATACTTTCTTCCCTGTGTTTTCTTTAAAAAGCCTAGGTTTATACATATCACTGCTGACAAGCTACGTTGTGATGTGTCAGTTTATGTTGTGTCAATTGCCTCTGGTTATATAATGTGCCATGACATGACTAATGCAGCCCAACATGAGTCACCTGTCGTGACAGCTTTATGCTCTTGAAAGAAGCGGTTTGCCCTCCCTTCAGAACATTTTTTTCCTTTTAAAGATGCAATTTCATCCAACTTACTGTTCATTGTTTTAAATTTTTACAATGCAATGGTAAGTGGGCACATACATTCAGTATCAATGTGTGTAAAAGCACGCGGTGCTCCTACTGCTTACTGTAAAGGGAGATGATTATAGATCTGCTACTACAATGCAGCATTGTACCTGATAACAGAATAGAAATCCCATGTGATGGGTGGGAATCCAAGGGTGAATGACTTTAATCAGGGCTCATTTGTACTAGGAAGTTGTATGTATGTTACACTGAATTATTAATGTTGGGCTATGATTGTGATGTTAAACCTATAATGGCATAAATGCTCAATAGACATAACATAGACATACATAAGTTGTGAACACAGTATAGATATGAATGCAGATTTTTGCCCCTTTTTGTTTTAGGAGAAACATTAAGATACTCTCAGCCATTGCTTTCCTATTATGAGCAACTATTTGCAGTGCTTGAAGCAAAACAGGTTGAGATTTGATATTTCTCAAAGGTATGTAATTCACATTTACAAGTTAACTCATGTTATGTATTCTTTTGTTGCCTTTGATGTGTTTTTGTCTCAGTGGTCATTTTACTATGAAATTCCATGAAATGAAGTGGTTTCTACTATGAAATCAAGAAGTGGTTGTGAGGTTTTTCATGACCATTATATCTCTTCCCCTCAGATAAAACCAGGCCTCATTTGCATAAATGAATACATTTTTTTCCTTAAAACACAGTGTCTTTGTATCATAACAAATTATATTCTTCTTTTCCTTAATTGACTAAATGATAGGTATAAATGAGAAAAGAGCTTATGTCTTTGCATGCTTCTCGGGTTTTACAGAAGGAGAGTATAGTTCAGAATTCAGATGCTGAAGGATAATTGCACAAACTCATGTCCTTCCTATAAATAGCCTAGGAAAACACAAGCAGGTTCCAATAAAGACCTATTGAAATCAGTTATCTTCTAGCAGGTGATGAATCAGCAGCAACAATATTCTATGCTATAGAAAAAGTCTGAGCGTATTGTTACAGATTTTAATAATTTACTTATTATTTTTGCTGTATTTTATGAATCCTATTGTGTATCCTTTCAATATAATGCCATGTGTGCTCTCCAATGTCAGTGACCTGTTAAACTCATTATTTAATTACCAAAGAGTGATTGTGAGAGGTTATACAGTACTGCTGTCCTCTAAAAGACCTATGTACTTTTTTTTAACTTTGCCTTTACATCTTTATGATGATATGAAAGTATTTCAGAAGTTAAAAAGACAAATAATGGAAGAATTCCTTTTAAAAGCAAATTTGATTATTGAGTCTATACTACAGGAGTTAGACCTTGCAAATTTTGTATTATGCTAACACAGTTCCCAGTTTCCCTGTGACTGGATAGTGACCATAGAGAAAGCTATGGAAATATCTTGTACATTGTATAGATGTCAGATTTGCCAAACGTGCTGAATCTGCAGAAGAGTTTTCCTGCACGTTCGTGTTGAACACAATGATGCACTGTCCTATGCGATGTTAAATAACCCATGAAAATGTGAGACAATATGACATGACAGCTTTTTAGCTATCCAACACAATAGCATCTCTAGTTTTTCTGTAAATGAAAAGACACAAAGACGAAAAAACCCTCACCTGAACTAACTTATTTATGTACATGCAACAGCTCTCCATTTGTGGAGACACACAAGGTGTCTATTCTAGTGTGCTTATCTCATCTTCTCTTACTAGTTGTGCTTTCTCTCTGGCTCATGGAGAGAGCAGCCAATGCTTTGAACACTGCTTTTAGCAACTGACTGATAGCAATACAGTTTTCAGTTCCCATTCTGCTATGTATCCCATTCTATGATATATTTTATTGTTGATCAAGTCCAGTCACTGCCTTTTGGATAAAATGAGCAGAATATTGACACAAGCTCATTCATTATTTAGATGAGTTGAAGCCCATAAAGCTTAGGATTTCCATCCATTTTACATGGCTTTTAGGACCTATGCTGGCCCTTGAAAGAACACTAGTGAGTAAATATATTCACCCCCTTTTTTTTCCACATTTTGCATTGCTCTGTCATTATCAGCTGTAGATACAGAAATAAACATACCTACCTAGTCTTTCTGTTTTCCTTGTGTTACTGCACACAACCTTTTCAGTTTTACCATTTTTGTGTAGTTAATAATGCACATATAACTTACAATAATAGGAGCATTCAATTTCCTAATTTTCTTCTGTAACTACTAGGAACGAAACTCCCAATTGTAGGAGTGAGATTTCTCTCTGCAAATACACGTGAGCTGCTCCTGTAAAATTATTACTGATACCTGCTGTAGCCTTCTTCCTGACTCCAGCACACATTTGGCTTTAAAGAAAAGAGCAATGCTGTTAATGCACAGCAGTAACTGACTGTGAAGCATAGCCAGCTTAGGCAATGAGGTGTGTACTTTGACAAATATGCTCATAGACCTCTGCTAACAAACCAGTAAAATATTCACAGGTTTTTGAACTATTTGTAATGACTTGGCACTTGTTCCATTCAATTCTGGTCACTGTTAACTAACTTAATCTCCCATCTGCTGGCTACAATTGCTGCTTTAGATTGTGTTTCCCAGATCCTTAAGATATTCATGTATCACGCCTGACAGAGTCTTCTATTCAGAAAAGTTGTACAAAGGGGTAAAACCTATGTTTTAGATGTAGGCTTCACTATAATTATTTAGCCCTTCTATTGACTTAAGATTAGATTTCTGTAACATTTTCTTCATGAAAATACACTTAAGAAACGTTTGGAATGACAGCCACATACCTATTGAGATATGCTTCATGCAGCATGTTGTATCAGTGCTCTGGGAATGTATTTTGGCCATGTGTTATTTTGGGTCTGCACAGTCTGAAATGCTTATCTATGAATCCACTTCTGTTTCCTGTGGAAGAACCAAAAGAGTATCAAGAGGAAGAGTCTGAGCTTTGACTCTAGTCAAAAGCAGGAGCTCCATGACTGTTACTGAATGTGCACAGTGTGGTAGCACCTGACGGGGATGAAGTGTACTGATGCGGTCTTTACAGAATCACAGAATGTTAGGAGTTGAAAGGGACCTCAAAATGTCATCCAGTCCAACCCCTGCCAGAGCAGGATCACCCAGACCAAGTCACACAGGAACACGTCCAGGTGGGTTTTGAATGTCTCCAGAGAAGGAGACTCCACAGCCTCTCTGGGCAGCCTGGTCCAGTGCTCTGGCACCCTCACAGTAAAAAAGCTTTTCCTCATGTTCAGGTTGAACCTCCTATGCTCCAGCTTGCATCTGTTGCCCCTTGTCCTATCATTGTGGCATGTCCTGTATCCTTAAGTCTTTGGGAGGTCTTGAGTCTGAGAATTGCAGATCTTGGTGGAGGAACCTTTCCCACATGATCTAGAGCAGCAGCTCGGTTACTGGCAGCAAGTCTCACCTCCTGTGGGGACTAACTGTGGTACAATAATGATAATTCAGATGCACTGAATCCCATTTCTTTTTCTGGGTTATGGCTGGAGGAGAGGGGAACACTAAGGGAAACCTGAAAGGAAAATTATTTTGTTGAACTGTTTTTGTCAGTAATTTCTTTTAGATTATACTGTTTTGCTAAACAGTAAACTGATCAAATTTTAGATAGAATATAATGTTTGTATTACTGAAAATTGGAGAATTGGTGAAACTGTCCTATGATAATACATGTATCATATAGGGAGTTCTTGGAAGCATCAGCAGTATCTCATAACCCACTATTCCTTTGCTAACTCTCATGAGGTCTGTAACTATATCTATGCTGTTATAATGTGGTAAGTATGGTCTGGTCATTTGGTTAAAAACACAAGTACTTTCCTTGCATTTGAATGTGAGTTGTGTGGAGACAAAGTATCTGCCTTTCTTAAGCTCACAGCATGGATTTGCATAGTATTGGTTGCTATCCCCTGGAGTTTGGAGGATATTTGTAGGACTTTATGGATACTGTTAATTGTAGCATAGTATTTCCCCCCACACTTTTCTATGGGAAAGTCTGTAAAATGCTCAAAGAACCTAAATCAGAAATCGATAAACGCTGAGGTCTTCTCTCAGCTGTCTGCATAGACTCTGTGTTTGCATAGAAATATGTTCCACAGTTGCTGAAACCACCCTGAATACTGGCTACTGCTGGAAAGAGGAAACTGGACTTGATGGACCTGTCTTTGCTAAAGTAATTTTACTTTTATTGAAACAAAATAAAACACAAACCAGTGTATCCCAGAACACTGTTAGCAGATCTGAGTGATTTTCCTTGAAAAGGCAAGCCACAAAAATATTTTTTTGTGTGAAGATTTGGTCAATTTAATGTGAAGTTATTGTGTTCAAAGAACCTTGAACTCGGTACGTATGCCCTGAAATGGGCACTCTCCTTCTGGAGAAGGAAATTGGATAGAAATCGTGTATCTTCACAGCTACCTGTAAAATCGAAAATGGGTTTCCTTTCCACAGAAGCTGGCTGTGAACAGAGAGAATATCCATGGGCACACAGCTATCACTGGAAGCCAGAGAGTGTTGCATGGGTTTCACAGAGTAGCCAGAGACAGGCTCTGCTCCTGTGAGAACTCACCTCTTCAATTTCGCCCTTGTGCTTGAGTACAGAGAAATGGCACATCAGTGCTGCCTTTTACTGCTTAGTCAAAAGTTTAAGACAGTTGTTCTTGTGCAGCAAAACTACAGGTATTTTGAAATTGTTGGCAGAAATCCTGTTAGCTGACTTGGAATTCTATCAGCAGATTGCATCACGTATTCAATGCATGATGGTCTGTCACACAGAGACATCTCTGAGGGCATCTTTGAGTTAAAGACTTTAAACTGCTTCACTTCAGCTGGTGAGCAGTCAGGCACTCTGGAATATTTATGGCATATGTTGTGCTGTAGTATGGAGAGAACAGCAAATACAGTGAGTGGAAAAAATTGTGACTGCAGTGCAGATGGAGAGGATTGCCTTTTTCCTGGACCTGTTTTCTAAAGATACACTGGGAGCATAATCTTAAGAATCCCTTTCTGTTACTAATCATAACACTTGCTTTGTAGGAAGATGCTTTGCCTGTAGAAAAATGCATGGGCAACAAGGTAGCACTTTAGAAGAAATGTATGTGAGGACACTGTTGGCATAATATTTGTTTGCAGGCATAATGGAGATTATTAAGTCATGGATTTCTCAGGTTCCCAGGCCTCTTAAGCTGGTTCTTCTCTAGAGTCTTTCAGTAAATGTTAACAGCTCAACATCATATAATGTCTTCTACAGGAAAAACATAAATAGAAGCTTTTACCGCTAGCTGGCCTGTTGCACTTGTGATAGCATAAACCTCACAACATGTATAGGCTAGATGTCGCTTCAGTCTTCTGTCTGAAGTGGCTGCAGATGTTTTTGTGTGCGCTTCACTTTCAGTGATATCATTCATGTTATGTGAAGAGGGAAAAAGGTCTAGGAGGGAAGGAGTAAAAAATGCTTTAAGAAAAAAATTAAGAATGCTTGCCAAAAATCAGTGGGAAGGAGTGAGAAAAGTTGCTATGACAACCTCCAGCATTGTACCTTTGAAGAATTGCTTTACACGTTTGACACGCAGTTTCTGCAGTCATTATGATGTAGTTTCATTCTTCTCAGTTTAACTTGTATCTTTGAGATACAACATTACAGAGGGATACTCTTTTGGTATAGAAGCCCTTTCTCTTCTATAACTGTGACAAATGCAGGGTTTTAATAATCATGGACTAAATTCTCCATGAGCTTACATGATGAATGTGCAGGGTAGTTTCTTTAACACCTATAGAGCTACTTTCTGCCACTTTCTTTTTATAAAGTTCCAGAAGGAAATATACCAAGAAGAAAATATTTAGGAGGAAAATGTTTGGGTTTGGCTTAGTTAGTTTAGAAGTTAATCCCTTCAGTGTGGAGAACATGAAGTGGGAGAAAAAGGAGAAGAACTTCTGAGACTCATAATGTTCAGAAGGTGAAGAGGATAATGAAAAGGATGAGAAGAAGGATCTGAGAAAGAAGGTCACACACGTTTACAGGACAAAGATAATGTTTGATCCTTGCAAACATGCGAGGGTGTAACTGAATGCATTTGGTTAGGTCTGAGCAAGAATTTCTGATGTAACTTTTCTCAGAAAAAGATTACCTATTTTGATCAGTAGTTTGTCTGTTGAACATACTGAATTCCCTCTACATTGAAACAATACATATCTCTGAAAGTGAAATACCTTTATACATTAAAAAAAAGAAAAAAGCTTTGTTGATTAGTTTAATTTAAGTAAAATTAAGCCCTTGTTGGTCCAAAATCTCCAAAGTATAACTATGCTGAAATTAAATGAGTGCTATACCTTAAAACAAATGTATATTTTCCTATAAATATAAAAAATTCTGGAGCATGTTGAATTTATTTTTAGCATCTCAGTTTGGCCAATTAACTATAAGAATAATTATTCATATATCCTTCATCAAAAACTTTGCTTTGACTGCAAGCATAAGAGATCCCTCTAGGTTTTTACCGGCAGAAGTAAGCACACAGGAAAGGTGGCAGCAGTTTACTTACGAACACAAACTGGAGCTTTGTCCTTCAGTATCTGAAACTCCAGAGTGCATTGCAGTTGTAGTCTGCTACTATGGACCATTAGGCTAATAGAGCTGGTGATTGTCATTACAAATCATTAGCGGTTAATTTTAGCCCTATTATTTTCTGATAGCTTCATCCACAGAAATTGTTTGAGCATAGCTGTCCTCGCTTCAGTTATAATTACCTATTCCTTATTTTATATCAGATCCATGTTAAACAATGAACACTACGGCTGGATGCTCAGGTCAGAAATTGGCAGTTTTCTCCAGATGAAGAGCTGAACTGGTATTTTTTTATTTACATTATTTGGCTTATTCACAACTCTTATGTATGTAACTGGCTTAATACTGAAATACGAGTTTAATTTTCTTATCCTTAGAGGATTACATCTCATCTGCAATGCAGTATAGTAATTTACAGGCCCCAAATATATGAAAGTGAATGTATATTAGCTATCTCTTCTGCCTAGTTATTCCAGTTAGCTGTCATTAACTAATTCCTTACTGAGCTTTACATTCAGATGCTCAACAGCATATGGTATTGACTTTACTAAATGAAGGACCAATATATGTAATGCACTAATGAATGTGGTGGATGAATGTGTAAGTAACCCTTCTGTCTTCTTTCTCTGATCATCTATAGAGACAGTCATGTTTTTCTTTTGCTTCAAGTAGCTAAAGTTTGACAATATACATTATGTTGGTTTGCACAAGTTAAATGGTTGAGCTATATTCTTAGTTAAGTCCCAGAAAAAGACACAAAATCCTGCTTCCCTTGACAGGATAGAAGCAAACAACTTCACAATTTTATTGCTGTGCATATGAGTCCAATAAACTCTGTGCTCAAGAAGTCTCACTGAGTCCCATTTACAACTTTTCTCCTGAATATCTGCCTTTGCTGGGAAGCACAGTCCAAGCACCCTGTGATGAGTACCTTACCCCCTGTGTTTCTGATCAGATCTCGTGCTGGGCAGATAATTCTGCAGTACTGCTTGCAGCTTCTAGAAGCACAGCTAGTATTACAGGGCTGGTACTATTGGAAGGAAGTTAGCCCTTTGAAAGGCTTGGTTGGCCCAATCATTTATTCTTGAAAACTATCAACTAATATATAACATACACACAGAGTTGGTATTTTTGGTGGGTGGTCCTTGTTTTTGAGCTAGTGATTAATCTAATCAAAAGGAGAAGAATTTAACAGGAGATAATGACATTCTATTTTGAGGTGATAGATGACAAAGCATTGGGGGACTCAAGTTCAAACTATGCTTTTTAATCTGGCTGACAGTTGTCATGGAAAGTATATCTCTACAGATTTGCTAAATGCCTTGGGCATTTAAGGTAAACACAGATAGCTGGCATAAGAGATTCTACACTTGTCAAAGCAGGCTAGAAGCTTCCTTTAACTACTAAAATTATTCCTTTATCTGTGCCAGTAGGGATTTTTGATTTTAGTCAGGTGCTCAAAGCTCAATAACCAATAGGCTTTTTTAACCTCAGGTTCTACTAATTATAGTCCTGAGAAGTAGTTTGTGTGCTCCTAAAATGCAGAGTTTAAAAGAAGAGTTTGGAGAAATGAAATGGAAATATCATGGAACTATCTAAAAAGAGGAAATGCTTTAAGTGCGTGTTCTATTGTGCTGAGTTGGAAATATTGTAAGAACTGTGGAAATATCTGAGTAAGTTCTATTGAGTGGAAGTATGGTTTGCAGAAACCCGTTCCCAGTGCATGATTTTGAAAGTAACATACTAATATAAATGTGAATGTATGCTTGAAATACTGCCCTTGCTACTTGGAAACTTAAAAGCACAGAATATAATCTTATGGAATCAGGTAGCTTTTGTTTTTCCTTCAGGTAGGACTTCATATTTAATCATTACTGTTGAAATTATATAATTTGGTGTGCTTCTCCACCATAAAGACTTAGTAAGTTCACCTCTTTTTATCTCTTCGGCCAACTGTTTTGCAAGTGTTTATAAGAGATGCAGTAGTTTTTTCTCAGCATCTGGGAGGACTGTCAACTGAACAAATTATATTTGTTAATTAAGCTCCTTAGAAAAGATACAGGATATAAATTTACTGTGAGAGACAATAGTATATTTGTAAAATACTACTGGCTTCTCTTACAATCTAAGTATAATCCCATGCTAGATTTAATAGTACATAAATTGTTATTCTTCATATTAATGGCCTATACATATCCTCTCACTGTAATAGTAATGTAATACAAATGAAGACTATTAGAACATTAACCATAAGTGACCACAAAAATATAAATTGAGTATTGTGTTCTGTAGCCTTAAGTAGCAATATTCATGAAAGTTATTAAGGCAGCTTTCATTTAATTAAATGAAATAGTCTACATAATTCAGGAAACTGTGCACACTGCTTTGGCAAGCAATGAAGACGATAATATAATTGCTGAATTATAGCAATCCTGGAAAGACTAATACTGTTAAAACTTATAATGGCACAATGTCTGTGCAACAGACTGCCATAGGAGCAAGGGATGTTAACAGACTGCTGTACCTTTTGCTCAAAAGAAATGAGAAATATGTTTTCTTTAACAGAAACAAGCACCACCACATATATTTAGACTCTCGCTTTTTCTTCCTGCTCTCTTTAACCAGGTTGTATGTGTGATAGTGTTCCTGGAGAGAGAGGAATAGAGAAGAGAAACCAAATATAGTTAGTCATGTCTTTTAATGGAGATTTGAGATACTTAAGTGAAAGATGCAATGTAAGGAGCTGTACAGAAACAATTGAAATAATGAATAATGAAAGCTGTGCTAAGGGCTTTTTACAATAAATCTACTTAAGCAATCTTTTTAAAGCTGCTGTGCCATTTTGTGTACAAACGTGTTTGACCTAAAGACATTCTCAATTAACAAGAATGTTCCTCTTGAGAGATACTATGAATCAGTTTTAGTATTTTATATTACACTTATTATACTTAAAGAGGCTTGGATTTCCCACATGAAATATAAGATGAATCCATCAGTGCTGGGTAACAGCTGTTAATGCTTACCAGTGCATAGCTTGAACTATGTCACAAGTATTAAGAGATTGAGTTAGCTGTTAAAAACAACATGTAAATACTTTCTGAGGTGTGGAAATGCAAAACATTTTTTCTCAGGCTTTGAGCAGAAATCTTTTTTTTCCTCCTGCACTGACTCAGGGCAAATACAGAGACTAGTGCCAGTCAGGAATCTTTCCTTAGGAGAATTGTCAAAGTATCAATTAATATTTATTCATAGAGGCATCACATTTTTCTTCATTTATTCACTTCCTACAGTATTCCAAAACTTAAGATTTTTCCTTGAAAACATTACGGGAGCAGAAAGCATTACGAATACATTTATGAAAATATATTTTGCTATGTTTGCATGTATGTGCTTATACATATTTTCCCACTGGAGATGTTTAAATTCTTCTCTGTCGACTTAGGAATCAAGCACTTGGGAAAGAAAATAGCATGTAATGCCTGTAGTCAGCCATATTCTTTTAGGCTTTGCAGTTTTTGGAAGTTTTCAAGACCCAGGTGGATCAAGCCCTGAATAACCTGGTCTGATCTTATAGCTTACTCTGCCTTCTGCAGGAGTTGTACTCTTGAGGCCCTCTCCGACTTGAATTGTCCTCTGATTCTATGTTTATGCCAGTAATAAACTATGCAGAGGGAGAGGCTTGTTATATCTGTTTCAATCACCAGTAGCTGAAATGGTCTGTGATTATCTATGAACTAATTGGGCATTTAATAACTGAAAGCATACTTTTGAGCTACAGAACATATAAAATAGATGCAGGAAGTTGCACGTAGCTGTGAAAAGAATTCACATGTTCAGTTTCTTATTTTTAGCCTAAGAAATGCAGCCTGTATATGCTACTTTCTATGTGTTTTTCCACCATTGTGGTAGTGTTCAGCTTCAATTTAGTGTAATCCACTGCTTGAAAGTGGCATAGGATGATTTGAGAACTGAAAGAAAGAGTTCCCATCATATACTTTTGGTGCCAGGCATCTGCCTGCCACTAGCTGTAGTGAGGGAAAAACAGTTTAGTGAAAGGAGATAATAAGAAAAAAATTCCTTAGTTCAATTGAGTTTTTGACTGTTTAAAATATTCAATGACTTAGGATATACCTTTGTGTTCTTAGGTGTTCAGCAAAGCTTTATTAATAAGAAGGGTGTTAGTGGAATACATTTTAGGAATAGAAACGTGATCAGAATTTATTAGATTGGGCCATAAGTAATGAAATAAAGCTAATGTTCTCTCTTGATTAACACAAGATGAGAGAGTTAGAAGATTTTGTTTTAATTTATATCCTCTCATTTACCATTACAGTGCTTCTTGAAGTAGCCCTATACTCTGATTCTTCTGAATTGGTAGATTATGTGATGTTTTAAGCATTTAATATGCAGACTGTATAAACTAGATTGACCTTCTTGCATTGAATTTCTTAGGCTAAAAAGTACAGTCTTTATAAACTGTCTCCTCCTCTTTCCACCCCCACGATAATGTTCGTAGTTTCAATTTACTCCAACCCACTGCATGAGACACGGAACACTTGCTATTATATAAGACACTTCAATTTGATGTGATTTTTCTGTTACATTTTATCATATTAACTTTCACTGCTTTTACATGATCTACTCTTAAAAGTACCAGAAGAAAATGATAGTGAAGGGATGGGGTCACTCTGTGCTCTAACAGTAGTATTTGCAACAGATGATACAGAGCTTTGCAGCATAACGTTTCCAAGAAGAATTTGGTGTTGCACTAAATTCATATAACTAAAATTATCTATGCGTCTGTTTAAGTGGCTACACTGCTAACTTTTAAGGGAAGGGCTGTGAAAATGTAGACATGAAGGTTATATTAAGAATCATATAAAAGTCCATTTTAAGGGTTTTATTTTGAGAAGCAAGTGAATAATGGCTGTTGATGTAAATGTAGCTAAATGTGATTTATGGATGTGTATCCTTCTAAGTCTCAAAAGACTTTCAGTAACAAAGTAAGGATTCAACAACCAGCTAAGCTGTAAGATGAGGAGTACAGACTCTCCATTAGAACTATAAATTTCAATTTAATAGATGTAGAGGGCATTTTTTTAATTTCTGAAGCTAATGCACACTAAAATGCTGTGTTAAAATGGACATCAATTCAACAGGGCATAAGAATAGCAAATCTTTTGTCCATGCAACTACAGAAGCATGGGCTACTGACAGTGATCCTGGAAATGAGCCTTCTGCAGCTGTCAGCACAGAAGTATAGTAGAACAACTGAACTCTATGTCTTAGAGATCCTCATTCTCCAGGGTGTGCATGATGTACAAAATAGAACATGAAATTGAAGCAGAATCCTGCGGTTTGCCACAGGGGGGCCCTAAAACCAGTTGCTTTTAGCTATCCTTGAAAAGGACCTCTTCAGTTCTCCCCTGTGGTTCTCCCACCAGTCATAACAGCGCAGCTGAGGCAGCAGCTACACTATAATTAACTGTAGTTGTGCTTTCTGTACCTACCAAGGAAAAGAAAAATCACAGAGCATACAAGAAGAGTTCATGAAGCCTCACATAAGATTAACCTTACTCCTTTTGAAAATGCAAATATCTTTGAATAATGTTAATAAAAAGGAGAGAAAATGGCAATCTTGGAAAGCAGTGTTTTCTCCCCCTTTTTCTTGAGATGGAATATGCTCATCTTTTTTATTAGAATTCTCTTAGAGATGAAATTGCTTGAAAAATGTGAATTAATTATGGGAGTAGTGCTTTTATTATTCCTTTCTTTTTCCTATTGATCTACCTATTTATGACTTCCTTATTTTTCATTTCGGTGGTGAGCAAGTAGGCTCATGAAGAGATGGTCTGCAGCTCTTCAGGCAGCTGTGGCTGCCATGACATGTCAAGAACTGTGGTGTCAGCAGGTCTGTTGGATAACCTGAAAGCATAGTTGTGTGTGAAAAAGGGGAAGCCAAAGCTGCAGTGGTAGACCTTGTTAGATTGCTCAGCAGGCTTCTACATACTTATTTTCACCTGATCCCAAAATTCATGTGTGGCCTCCTGTAGAAGCAATTTTCAGGCCCAGAATCTGGAGATTCTGGGAGGAGATTCTGGAGAATCTGAGGAGAGAGAAGCTGCTTTAAAAATGTCATAAAAGCATCCAAGAGAGGCTTAAATTTTGTCATAAATGTTAAAATAAAATCTGAATGAGATATGTTTCAATAAATAATGGGAAAACTTGAGGTTAGACAGAAGCCAAAAAAGGTGATGAACTTTCTCTAAATGCAAATTAGAATAACCTGTTTATTTAATAAACAAAGAATTCCTGTTATTATGCTCTAACTTTCATGGGTAAAGTAGTTCAGCCCAGGCTTATATTACACATAGCTGTCATTTCTTGTGTGTTTGCAGTATTTCCTACACACAGTCATACTTTCTAGAACTAATGTTTTCTTGGCTTGATATAGCATTGATTCCAAAGTGGGAAGGCTAGATGTTGGTGGAGCGCTTCACAAATGCACTCGAAATCATTGGAGGCTTTCAAAGTAAAGGGCTTATTGACTCAGATATATGACCATCTCTGGCTAATACTAGATTTTTACAGGAGAACATAAAAGCTTTAAGTAGATTTGTGTTAATTAGCATACCTGAAAAAAAACCCCAACAGAAAGCATTTGCATGCAATCTTAAATGTAAAGGAAGAGGAAGGATGAATGGCTAGATCTTGCTCATGTCAAAGCAGTTGGATGTGATGATCTTATGTGATCCAACATAACAATTCTATGATTCTATGAAAATCATTCAGATGTCATGAAAAGAAATACTTCATAATTATTTATTGCCTTGCTTTCTTTTTCTTGGCATATTGATTTTTGGGACTGGTTTCACTGTGAAATGAAGAACTGCTGCCATGACAGTAAAGTGTCAGGGTATGATTTGAGGCGTGTGGGAAGCTACGCTGCAAATTTTGCATTTCATGCTATTTGTACGCTTTGATGTCCCATTGTTATTGTGTGACCACATGAAAAAGCCATGTTCCTATCTTGTAGATGTTTGTCTCAGCATTTGCTTCTAGGTTTTGAATACCTCTTTATAAGTGTGATGGGGTGAAAGATGAAAGGAAAAGCATATGAGCCTAGACTTTTCAGTCTTTATCAGATGAGCTTTGGCATAGTTGGCTGTGTCAGCCTGAGAACGCATGAACATGTTCTCCATGTATTACTTCTCACACAACCCCTCCTGACCTCCTTAGCATCACTCCAGGCTACCTTGGCCTGACAAGTCTTCGTCTTTTTTTTTTTTTTTAAGGCACTATTTTCATACAAAAGATGAAAATGAGTAGCTTTCTCATTTTGTATTTCCTTGCAACACCAGCTTTTTATCCTTGCTTCTCTTACCTCATGTGCTGTTTAACTTCAGGTCTGTGCTTGCGATCTCACTACACATTTCTAGTTACATACCTGAAAGCAAAAATGTACATGTTTCAGATCAATCAGCTGTAATTTAGTGGCCTGAAAAGAAAATAAAACCAAACATTTTGTCTATGGTTGGGTTTTTTTTGGCAGGAAAAATAGATGAGATTGATCCTGTGCCCATGTACCGCTCACTACTGGTGGAGAGCTCTTGAGTATTCAAGTACTGATACTAATCAAACCATCACTGCTTGGACGTGTCCTTTTCCTTTTGAAGAGCTGATTCTGTAATATAGATCACCACCAGCTGTAGTAATGAGTTGCTTACTTCCACTTCTTGGGTGACTCTTTCTTCAGCTCTGAAATTCAAACTACATTTTACTTGCTGTAGTAAAGTATCCAATTCTGTGTCTTTTTCACAGCTGTGTTCCTATCTTTTCCTAACCTCCATTGCCTTGACTTTGCTCTGCAGTACTGGGACACTGGCCACCTATCCCACTGCATAAATCATTGTCCACATTTTTGGATGGCTTTTGGGGAGAAGAGGTATGCCATCTACTAATGGTAAATTGATTAAAAACTCTACCACTCTGGGATACATTGAAAAATTCTTAACCATCTACCACACAGATCCAGGACCAGACATGAAGAAGGAAGCAAAAAAGGGTGTGGTTTCTTTCGATTGGTGTTTTTTTTGGTTTGGTTTGGTTTGGTTTGGTGTTTTTTACAGCACCTGTAAAAAAGAGGAAAAAATGCTTTTTGTCATGTAACAGAACTCTTATGCTCCCTTGGAGGGATTTCTGCCAGGCATATCTGGATAGCATTCTGTGTTCCTCTGCCCTAATACTCCACTGTACACTGGAGCATTATATTTACAATGTATCATCCATATATACAAAATTCATGTATATTTGCTAACTAAATGCAGTAAGCGCGTTAAGTACAGTAAAATAGCAATTAGAAAAATAATGTCTTTTTATCAGTATCTTTCAGCAGTGTTAAAAGTATTTCTTTTCCAGACTTTCCAGATTTTTGGTTTTGCTAGCAAGCAAGAGTATAATTACAGCTTGGAGGTTGCTACTAGTACTCTCAATCTGGAAACTTAGCTACAGACTCTTGATTCATTTTGTTCTTTATTTAGAAGTCTACAGTGACAAAAGGTGCTAATTTCTTTCTAGATAACTTTCTCAATTATTTAAACATATAATGAAGCAAAGAACAGTGTCTAGAGAAGACAAATGCCACGTTTTTCAATCTATATTATGACACTATCAACATGTTTCTTGGTCTTTAAAGACCTATGACTGCTGCCTGACTAACACATGTTTAACTCCTTCCTCTCGTGTATATTGCTCTACTTTACCTCTGCTTCTCTTCCAAGTCCCTGGCTGCTTTCTGCCTTTTGTCTGCCAACTTTTCTTCTTATCCATGCACACTGGTGTTATACCTCTGGCTTTTTTCTGTTTATTGCATGTCAGACTCAAATTTGGATTTTTTTTCCGCCAAGTATCAGCTCATGACACAAAATGGGTAGCTTTCTGTTCAGCAATTTCTATGACCCTTTTACTGAACAAGTCTTGATTTGATATCTTCAAGTATTACTGTTTTGTTGGGTGTGAATGACAAGTTTAGCTTCTTCAAGCTTCTACTATCACTGATTCACCATGGAATACTCAATGCTAGCACAAACTCTTCTGGTCCTGCAGTTTTAGACAAAATTATTCCAGGACCTTAAAATCGCAAATCCTGTAAAATAGGGGCTTCTGTGGCCATTTTAATTTCCCCTTCACAGAGCTAATATGTTGGGTTTTATTGTGTTGTGGGTTTTTGTTTGTTTGTTTGTGGGTTGTTGGTTTTTTTAAAATCTTGTCAAAAAGCATAGTTCATATCTAAAACTCAATCAACAACTAGAGTTACTGAGATAAGTGAGTACTTGAATGAAGCAGTTCACTTGCTGTGCATGACCAGGGGCTTCTGAAATCACTAGCGACTCTGGTATTTATTAATGGATGCTCTCTGTGGTATTAGTAACATGAGGAGGCCTTAGTGAAGCCAAGCGGTGTGTGTGCTGAACAAACACTGTCTTGCATCGTAGATAGTGGAAGTTAACAAGTATGTAAACACAACATGAAAGATGTAGAAATACTTGGTCAAGGATGCATGTCGATAGCAGAGATGGGAACAGAACCTCCTGATATCAACTCCTAGCCTACTGTGATGCTGTTGTGAGAACATTTGACTTGTAAATATCCTTGTCAACTAACATTTCTTTGGCATTTGCATAGACCTATGGCCAATGCAGTCAAAACACTCCTTTTATTGTTAATATTGTTAACCCAATTTTGCTGGTGTACAACCTAGGCAGAACATTCATTCATGTTCTGAGATGGAATATGAAATCCTTACTAACACTTAGTATAAGTGAAATCCTTACTTAACACTTTTATACACTTCTCTCTGTAATTCCTATCAAAACTTTGCAGTTTCTGGTTCATCTGGTTCATTGTACTTAAGTGTTAAAACAATTAATTTATCCTTTTTGGGTCATACAGTGCCTGGAACCCACAGTTCAGCTTGTTGCGTAATACCATAAGACACTGTTAGTTCCCTTGTGAGTGCTTTGAAAACATTTAGTCTGCATGCTTACCAGTAAGAAAAACTTTGAGATTATATAATAGCTTGTATATTCAGTGATTTAATGCAGACTTAGCTCCAAGCTTATGTGAATTCCTTAAGATAAAAAGAAGTCTCTCTTACGAAGTCTGTCAGATACAGGGGACAGATAGAGCGTATAGAGAGGTGTGAGTTAGTGACATCTAAAAAAATTGACATTTGAAGTGTTTGACACATAGAGTTTGTTTAGAGAGAAACAGCAGGAGTATGTGTGTCTTTTCACAGACATATTTTGTTAGCTTTATATTTTGGTAGTTCCCCATGTCAATATGGGAATATCTATCCTTTATTAATCTCAGAAAATCAGTGACAGTTCCAATACTCTATATTAAGCTATCGCTGAAAGACATAATTTAGGATTATGGTCTCTCTGTATCAATGCTTTACAGAGAGGACTGGATTCTAGTTTATAACGACTTTTGTTTTAAAAAAGGAAGGGTGGCTGCATTTAAATGTTCAGGAACATGAGCATGAGTTGTTTTATTAAAGGCATGTGCTGTTGCTTTGTTACCACTTTTGACTGACAATAGTGGAGGAAGTGGACAGGAAGCAAATGAGGCAAATGTTGCAATTCCTCATTTGCCTATGATTTTAATGAATGCCCTAAAATGCTACGTATTCAGAAATGAATATGGCATGCCTGCTAAATTAATAACACCATCGCTTCTGGATAGTAAGAGGTAATGTATTTTCCCTGTTTGAAGAGATTTTGGGTTTTGGTTTGGTTTTTTTTGACACCTCTGAAATTTGTAGATCAAATTATGCCCTATTGCTCTAATTGCAAATTATTGCTTTATATGCTCTAGGTAACTCACCTGTGGGCCTGGCTTATTTACTCATGATTTAGCTATAAGGGCTGTCAGAAAGTGCCTGGGCTAATGACCGTTCATGACAGACTTTATTTTGATTTTTAGAGTCTCTGGTGACTGCACAGTGTTTTGAAAATGGAGTCACTTTGGAATAAAATTAAAATAAGTGAATCTAGCTTTAACCTCCAAGTAAATCCATTCTGTGGTCCTTTATTTTTTGCAAATCAACTCCTCAAGATGTTATTAATGAAGCTCAGATTGATATTGTCATAAGCCGAAGTGGTGTTTGCTTTTATTGCAAATCACTTCAGGAGAGCTGATACAGCCATTTCAGATCCATTGCCATTTTTGGTTCATAAATTAGAGGTGAGCAAATGTGATGGGCTGGCAAGAGAGAATAAGCTATTACAAAGGCACATTCTTCCTGCATGTAGAAGCAGGGCAGTCTGCCATCTTCCAAAGAAAGAGGAAAAGAGACGGCTCTGTTTAAAACAAACAACTTCACAAAACAATGAAGGGTCCCTTGCACCAGTAAAGCTTTCATTTCAAAGGGCAGGTGTAGCAGTTTATAATAGCAGCTTTTATGCTAGTTAACACTTTAAAACTTGAGGGTAGTCAAAATCTTGGTCCAAATCAAAGCATAGTGGCTTGCAAACTATTGTCTTTTTTTCTGCCCATAGTTTTTCTTTGATGTTAGAATTATTATAGAGTGATGTTATGTATGAGTTAGCTAATTAAATATATAACAAAAATATAAGTATCCATAATATTTGTCTCCTAATAATGAGACACTTGTTACTTGTATTATTACACACAATACTTGTTACTTATATATAAACCATTGCTTATATCATGCTACAGGCAAAATATTGTACTCCAAGCCGGTTTTGATATTTATAAAATCAGTAATTAGTTCCTCAGGAAAAAAAAATTCTTCCTCAGAACTCATATTAAAAAGTGTTAAGAGTTTTAATATTGATTTCTGAGGCATGGTATTTTTGTCTTACTCAGGCCCTAATGTTGACTTTTATGGACTAAGCAGTTCATAAGAACTTCATACCTGCTCATGTCACAAGAAGGTTCTCTGTGACTGTGCAGTGTAGTACAATTCATGATACCAAACACGAATAAGATAATATCAGAACTAACAGTACAAAAAATAGTACAAAATACAGAGTACATTTTCCTTTGTTTATGGCCAAACTACTGTCACTGTCAATGCTTTTTTGGATTGCCTCTTTGTAACATGGTATGACAGCCTGAAAAAAAATCAGTGGAAAAAAGCATCAATTATTGATACTTGCTTCATGGAACTTTCTGTATTTCATTTCATGCCCTAATGTATTGATGCCCCCATGTCCCTCAATACCTTTAGTAAAGCCATGGCCCATGCAAATCAAAAGATGGCTCCTACGATTTTAGTAGGGTCATGGATTCGTTTTGCCCGGAGGTGTTTTCATAGTCACAGGGCGTAGCAGGAGATGCAAGACTGTGCAAGCCCCTGGTGACTTCACATCTTATGACTTTCCCCCCCTTTACTTTTTATTTTGGTACTTTTAGAAGGGGAAATCCTGCATGTGACTTCACACAATCTATAGCTGTGTAGGGCTGTAGCTTCCCTTAAGAATTCATCTCTGACATAAGTTTATACACTCACATACAATATTATATGTCAGTATTTTCTTTCTTCTGCCATCTTGTATTAAAGAAATCGATTGTGTTAGGCATATGTTCTTTTGATAACTTCAACACAGGATCTCTTTTTAATGAGCAACATCAGCAAAGTCCATTTTTAGGTCTCTGAGGAACTCTTTCTTGAATTTTCCCTGTAAGTGGTTACTTGTCTCATCGTGTATGTGTAAGTTCCTTGGGGAAAGCTGTTTTTTACAATTTGAGTGTATTGAGCACAGTGATTAAGGCTCCAGATTGCTATGGAAATACACACAGGCAGCAACAAAATATATTGCATGAGTTGTAAAGGGGATATGAACACTTATTGAAATTTTCCACACCTACAAATGTATTTTCTACACTTGAAGTACCTGTTACAGGCCATAACCATATAGGATTTCTTACCAGGATCATTATTGTAAGTTAGACTTCACAGAGTTTGCCTGAGAAAATTACAGGGTCCTAGGAAAGTTGAAGAGGAGTGAGATTTAAAGTCTCATGAGGAACGATCTCTGTGTTTGTGAAATTTCCCTTTTTATTTGAAAGGCAAAACCATGGTGATAGTTCCCATATTTCATTTTAGAAAGAAATGTTTCCCCTTGTTTTTGGTAGCAATGTGGTTGAGGAGCTCCGAGAACTTCTGCAAAGACAAGGTAGGAGGTGGTTCTGTACTCCATTTGATCAGATGTGCTGAGTATTCCACAGTGTGTACTTTAAGTAAATGATCCTTTTTTTAAATAGTTCAGTGTAATCTCTCAGGAGCTTTGGTGCTGGCAGCTAACATGCATCTTTCTGGAGATATTGTCTCTGTAAAAACTTCAGATTTATTTTTCAGACAACAGATACATAAGTGTACATAACTTTATTCTTCAAGTTGTGAATGCTTTTTCAGGGATTGTGACTCATAAGGAGAGATGCACTTTGGTTTCCACGTCCCACACCAGTTTGATTAAATGCGATTCACATTTGGTTTTACAGTCCTTAAAAATCCATGATGATGATTTTGATTTATGTAGCAATTGGGAAACTGACCTATGTGTATCCAAAGTTGAAGATTTTTTTTCCTTTTTTAAATGATGCATTATTTCCATCACGCTTATGGTATTTGTATGAGAGAACTTTGGCTTCAGAAGTAAAGCCTGCATAAAAGGTACATGTAACTTGTAACTCAAATCAAGAACAACAGAAGGTCTAAAAATAGATATTTTGTCAGTTTAATTTTAGTCACAATTTTAGTTCACTTGAATCATGGTTCATTAGGAAAAAGCTGTTTACTTTAGAAAATAGAGATGGTAATTAACTAATGCAAAGAGGTTAGTAAATCATAAATGCACTTAGAGTGTTTACAGAGCCTATCTTTTATCTGCTGCGTAACTGTAGAATGTGCTTATTTGTATCAGCCTGCTTGGCTTACCTCTGATGTTGTCTCCATGAATAGTTTTTATTTCTCATGATTGTAACTTAAGACTGCCATCAGACAATGTCTCAGCTCTCATTTCTCTTCAGCTGCGCTGAACTTTTTTGTTGCCAATGGGGCTGTATTTCCCACAGCAGTATCCTGCAGGGGTTCAGGGCACCTTGTGAGTTTGCCAGCCAAGGCAGCAAGATGGCAGGTGAAGATGTCTGCATGGAAACGATGAAATAAAGTATTTCACATTAGTCTTAATTTTAATCTCTATTGCACAGATATTTTAACTGGTGTCAGTGCTATACATTGGCAACTTATGCATGGGTTTTTGCTGTTTGTGCTGTGACGTTGTTTGATATTTTTATCTTATGTCCACTAGATCATTTTGCAAACATCATTATTTCTATTACTTTGTGTCTGTACAGAGAAATTAATATTTTATAATGAGGATAATTTTCCAATGTAACAGATGCAGTTACTATTATACTTTTCATACATGTGATGGGTACCCAATAGGTCTAAATGTTTAGTCTAGTTGTGGATATGCTAAATAATTAATGGATAAAAAGTGAGTCTATGGTAGTACAGCTCATATTTATCTCTCTCAGGTATGCATTTCTGCTTTAGAAACACCTATATTGTGAAAGAGACCACAGTTACAACAGAGGGAGGTAAGAGATGCCGCCTTGTGAATAGGCCTCTTAAATTTTAATAACTCAGAGGTCATCAAGGTGCAAGCACACAGGTGGTTGTTGTGAAAAGCCACATTGTATCAATGTCCTGAAATACAAAAAGACCTTTTATAGATTTTGGTTTTCCTTTTAAAAATCCTTTTAAATTTTATTTTCCTGACTATATGAGAGGCAATAAATAAATTCTGGAAATTTTTTGTTAAGGAGGTTGTTAATGCTCACAACTTAGAAATTTAAGGTCAACAGTATAACACAGAAGTCTTAGCTAAAATGTTCTGCATGGACTGGTGCAAGTATGGCTGCTGGGATCATGAGTGCCTTTGTTCTGAAGTCTGTAGGCTACAAAGCCTGGTCAGTGTTAGAGAAGCTGTTATTATAAAAATATATTTTTTTCCATTTTGGAGGGATCCACTCATGACGTGTTTCAAGGCGAATGATGATTTACCTTTGCAGTGGAACTTACCAGCTATACCTGTTGCCAGAGGCATCAAGCTGTCCTAATAGGATTTGTATCAGGTGCTGAGAGAAAAGAACATAAATTACAGGAATTTGTTGAAAGCTTCTCCTAGCACTAAAACTATGCAACTGAATGAAGCTCACTTAGGGGAGACAGTGACCCAGCAGCGACCAGATACTGTTTTAAGAGGCAAGAGACTACACTGAAACTTGCAGATCTTTTCCGAGTATGCTTCTACTAATTTATTTTCCTAGTGCTAGAATTGTTACTGTTTTAGTGAAAAGGAGCAATGATTCACTGACACCTATCCTTTACCATTACAGAAAGGGTGGTTTTTCACCACCTAGATAGGTTCATAAGACAAGAAAATACCCATAGCATCACATTAACAAAAGGCAGTGTATCTAGTGATGAGAACTAATTATTTTGTAATCATGTGGTAACCTGTCCCTACTCACTTTGAACTCAATGAAATCTTTAGCATGAACTTTGAGAGAAGCAGCAAGACTTCAAAATCATGCTACAGAAAAAAAAAATTGCATGAGAATATAGCTGGGTGACAGCAGAGGAGGTGGCAGTATTTGCAGGTGTACTGGAAGCTGAGTGGGGAAAGTTAAGAAGACGTGCTTAAAGTATCAGAAGAAAGAAAATTTATTTCATTATAAGACTACTGTTGGGAAGGATAGAAGTGTGTCCTGTTTCAGTCTTTTTCTTCTAATTTGTTGAGGATTACTCCCCATAAGTATGAAAATTAATCTAGCCAGCAGAATTTCTTTAGCACACGCTAAACAAAAATGACTTTGAATAAGATGCGAACAACACATTAAATCCATATGCCATTGATCCATACATATGTGCTGCTGTATGTATATGTTCTAAAATTAGAAATTACTTGCACCTGAACCTTGTTTTTAAAGTATTTCTGATACAGACTTTCTCAGTTTTTATCAGCCTGAGGCTGTTTAGAAAGAAATGAGGTAATAGCCAGAGGATAAGTTATGTTGTTTAATGGAAAGCAATAGTCTTGACATTTTTGTCTGTGTTAAATTGGATTAAAATACCTTTAAGAATAAAAATGTTTTGGGAATACATATAGTCTTTTCTATTTAAAAACAGCAATATACTTGCTAAAAAAATACAGCAAAACAGGGAATACCTTAAAGCTGACAGAAAAGGGAGATGAATTTTATCCCTGTGCCTCCTGAAAACAGCTGTGCCATAATAATAACATAATATTAATAACAATGCAAACTAAACTTCAGTATTTAGTTAATTTTATATTCTTACACTCTATTTTCCAAATGCTGAACTAATTTTCTTCCCAAACTCACAGTAATTTTCTGGGGGAATAAACTGTATGTAGCTCATAATTCAGCTGAGTCACTTTAAGGTTGATTTTTTTTAGTCGCTTTACTTCTTTTTCTTAGCATCTATTTAACAAAGTGCTTACACCTTCTTTGACACAAGAACCAAAAGTAAACCCCACACACTTTGATATTCAACTGAAAATGGGAAGGATTCTCTCATAAAAATGTTTTATATAAAAGGAATAGGATTATGCTAATCTCTTATCAATAAATAATATCTTATTACCACGACTAATTGGAGGATGCACTCAAAGAAAGATCAGAGACATGTCTGTAGAAGAATAAACCTTTGAGAAAGGAAATAGTTTCAGAGAAATGGATAGTTGTCTACCTCAGGTTTTTTAATCTGGGGTGTAGACAGTACAATGAAGGGCCTACATACTATTTATTTTCCCTGTTTCTATGGCTCCATGTTTGTTTCTCTATGGCAAGAGGAAGATTTTGGTGAAGGATATGTTGATGAGAGCAAGAAAAGACTAAATTAAAGTGTCTTACCACTGAGAAATTTTAGTGATTTAACAAAGTTGTCAATGATAAGCCTCTTTTCAGATTGCAACATATGCAGGAAAAAAGGTTGCCCACATGCACATTTGATCTTCAGCAGAAAAGAATGAAAGAAACTAAAGAATAAAAACCTTTACTAGCTGTAAGTTCTTTTTAAACAGGATTCCTGTTGTGTTGGTGTTTTGGGTTTTTTTTTGTTTATTTATTTATTTTTCTTCCCCTTCTCCCCCCTGATTCCTCCCAGCTCTGAGACTGGGCTTTTTAACCCTGTGGCTCCAACAGTTAGCTAAAATTCCTGAAGGAGAATTTCCCTAAAATATAATAAAACCAGAAGCAATTGCAGTGCTGCGGGCAGCTTCTCCAAAAACAAGACAGCATTTGTTAGTCAACTGGAATACAACATGTGAAGCCTCTAGGGCAGTTTTGCTTAGTCAGTTGTGAGGAGATGTAGATTTCAGTGGCATTGGCATACCTGCTTTGTGCAGAACAGGGCATCTCTGGTAGAAAAATCTAGGAATATACATAAATGACTATTTCTTTCTTTTGTTTTGTGCCCTGAAAACATGATCCACATTCAGTTGACAGAATATTGTTGGATTTCTAAAGAAGGCATAATTTTTAATTTGGTACTGTGTGATCTGAAAATAATGCCCACAAAAAACATCTATGAAATACAGTCCAGCTAAACAGCAATTTTAAGCCAGACAACTACTGCTTGTTCTAGATCTGAGACCTAGACACCCTACTTGCATAGAGGAAAGATGTATTTAAAAATAATAATCTTTCCTTAAGTAGTACAATGTCATTAACAACCTCAGGAGGCAGACAGCTTGTGAGTGAAACATTCTGAAAGTTTCTGAACTGTGGTCTCCTACAACTCTGTGGCTTCTTCCCGTGCTCTTCCTTGTTTACAAAAGATTGAGATGCCACTTTTAAAAAACTTTGTAAAATCCCTATATGATGTACTATGGACATGTTGTTGAAAATGAGGTACTACCTTTGAATGAAGATCAGAGAGAACTGTATTTACAAGTGTCAGTCTACAAGTGTGATGCTATATCAGTATTATTCTCTCTGTTTGAATGTGGTTAATATCAACAAATTGAGTATATCTACATGCAAAACCTCAATGGATTTACTGTTTTAAACAAAACAATAGTTGTTTGAAAGTGTTATCAGACTGTATTGTTTACAATTGCAGATAGTGTTGCTTTGAGTAATTGTGTGGTGCAAACACCTTTTAATATGAGCTTTACATACAATTAGTGGTAAGATTTAATTTTGAGTAATGTTTTCTACAGAACTGTTCACAGACAAGATTTGTATGTTTTCTTTCTGCAAAAGTTAAGCTGAGTTGTGATGAGAAAAGGGCATTAATAATTGCAAGTAATGACTCAACATTTTCCAAGGCCTGTACTAACTCTGGAAGGGGAAAAAAAACTGATGAGGAAGTGTGTTATTCTGATGGGTCACATCACTTCTCAGCTATGTGATTCAGGATTAGTACCATTTTTTTCGTGTATTCTAGGTTACATCACGTCATCCAGCAGAGTCATGGAGAAACTGTCTATCATAACTAGATTAGTGAATCGCTCTTGCAAACTAACCCAAACTTGCCATCCACTTTCTATGTACCATGTTCTAAAACTGTTGTTTCTCAGGTACTGTTGCAGAATCTTGGCTATATTTGAATTGCTGCTGTATTCAAGCCAAGCATGCTCTGGGTTTTGTATCTGAATTCCTTCCAAAGGTATAGTTAAAACCAGGAAGGCCTTCCTTCTCATGGGCATTAGGCTTAACCACATGGCCATCTCTAGTATACTTGCTGTTCTACCAATTGATGTGAACAAGAGCAAATTCCTACACAAGCACATTGACTACAATGTGATTTCCTCAAGAAGTTGCTTACTAACAGTATAAAAATGAGCACAGCGTGGAAGTGTGCTATTAAAACTGCCAACTGGGAGTATACTCCTGACTTTCAAGCATTACATTCATTTTGCCCTAAAGGCATGCTTCTCATAATTCAAGGGACTAGCATTAAATGCTGTCAACAAGACTTTTTGTAACCAGTAATTATTTCTGACTTGACTTTAGGCAGCTTTGTACTGGCTTATTAACTCTGCTAGTTCTATTGTTGTGTACTTCAAGATATTTTAGGTTTTTTTGTATTTCCTTTTCAGTTACTATTTTAGATGCAAAGCTGTCACCATAGTACACCTATGAAGTAGGAGGTATTGAACATGAAGTTCAGCTGTTTGGTTTTTGGTTTTTAGCTGACTTCAGTTCTGGTTGTTTATTACACAAGAACTTACAGTTCTGGTCACCTAATTTCAGTTCAGAATTCACTTTTCTAAAGCCTTGAGACTGATTTGAGATCTAGAAAACATCACCAGCACAGAAAGATTTAGTGACAGGATTCCTTTGGAAAAGAAAAACTATGAACAGAAATGATAATGGTTTTCCATTATGTGAAATTCTCAAAGAACACAAAAATGTTCTTTTTTTAAGTCCATTCTTGGTAGGAGAAGAAATCACGGGCTTGAACTCCAGCAAGGAACATTCAGATTAGAAGTTAAAAAAACTGATAATGCAGGTAGTGAAAAGCATTGGAAAAATTATGGGGTCTGCATCTTCAGAGATCTAGGAACTGACTGAACAAACATCTAACTCCTAATTCTGTTGAAGTAACTGATTATGTTGCAGGACGAGAACGTGTTAGATGAGCCCTTTCACTGGAGTCAGAAGGCTAATCTTGATCCCATCCAAATTTGGTATTCTGAATTCTCTTTTGCGAAGCTGTGAAAAGAAATTTCCTCCTCTCCTCAGCTGCATGCATCTGAAATGCTAGTAATCGCTATTACTGGATTTATCAAGGCCCTTTGGGAAAAGACTAAACGTTTCTAATTTTAGAAACCTATAATATGATCTACTTTAAATTTCCCTTGTTTCCTAAGTATTCCCCAAAGATATTCCTCAAACATATTCCCCTTGTAATAGAGGTTATGAAAACCATTTCCAGCACAGCATTCTAGGCTTATCTCTGAATGGTTGAAATGGTAATTTTCAGACAACAATTAGAGTTCAGTAAATGAGTAATCACTGATGTGGGATGTGGGAGCTCTGCATAAAAATTCTCATAAAGAGGCATTCCACTTCATCATATCCTTAACAGTGTAGCTGTTGATCGCATACCGCTCGATATGGTGTTGGAAAAACCTTGCAGAGGTCAGTTTTTTTGTGGAAAGAGAATGGGTTTGCTATGAGTGGAGCAATTAAAGATGGGAACAAAGCTGTGGAATTGTGCTGTATTGTAGACGTGTGTGGTCATATACTGAGTTACATAGACACTAGATATCACTGTAATTTCTTTGCTAAATAAAGGGAAGTCTCTAGTAGAAAAAATTCATTAAAAACAGGCCCAAGAAACACCTGCCTAAAACTGTAGCACATAACACAATAGAAAGATATGTGCAGAGATGGATTTTAGATAGCTAATGAAACTTTTCCTTTCCTGACATGTTTGTTTCACAGTGTTTCTTTCTCCTGAATTATGTTTCCATTTAACTTCAGTGGGATCAGGATTTGTCTTTTTGTTTCCAGGTTTGAGCTGCATCCATTTGCAGACTGCAGAACCATGAAGAAAAGAGAAGCCTGAACTTCCCCCTGAAAAAGAAAAGAATACACAGGAGTTGTAGCTGTATGAAATTTTTGAAATTATATATATTTGTATGAAGTTAGGATAGGCAATAGGACTGGGCAACTTAAATGACAGCTTAGAGTGATGTTTTTGACAGGTATATGTGTGGATTCTAGGATATCAGCAATTTGGTACAAGAGTTAATGTAAGTTAAAGTAACAGATGTGTAATATCTTAAAGTACAATATATATTCTAATTTTATCAAAATATTTTTCTCATTCTTAGTACTGCAGCAGAATTCAGCATAAATGTGTAATTTGCATGCTCAGTGCTTAACCTAGTTGTTATAAACTATGAACTATTGATAGAACATGTATCTGCTCTTATCTGTCTATCCTAAGCAGTGATCGCCCCTTTGTTTTATACTGAGATTTTTTTGTCTCCTTCACAGGATTTCCCACTCGCTTACTTGGACTGTTATAGAATATTTACACTGGAAGTGTAGAGTCAGGATGTTTGGGATAGCTACAGTTACTAATGCTATAAAGAAATTACTTTTGGTTCATGTGAAAGTTTCTGCCCTGGTAATTTTTTTTTAATAACCTACATTTTTCTACACCTCATACCGTGAGCACATCAGGTTGAGAGCTATGGAAGTAAATGCTATTATGGTCAAGAGGTATAAAAAGTCCTTTATCTCCCTAGGGTTTGACGTATCTGTTGGCAGAAGGAACTGTGCATTTCTATTTGGATCAGGTGCTAAGAAAATATAGTGAGCATATACAGCCAAAAATCCCTAAGAGAAACAGATTTTAAATTCTGAAGACACAAAATAAGATTCAGTCTTGTTTGTTAAATACAACCTATTAAAATGTATCTTCTGTCAAGGCTACTTTCTCCTGAAACTTCCCTGCCTGCGGTGACTTGGCTTGGTCTCTGTCTGATTGCAGTGCCTCTGTAATTTGATGAATCCACCCCAAGACACAGCATGGTCATGCAATGTTGTACTGCAGCACCACAGCCATTTTATACATTTAGGGAAATAAATGTACTGGCTGAGTAAGCAAATGTCTATTTTTAGACACAATTAAAAGTGGGCAATATTGGACTAGTCCCTGTGGGCCCTCGAATGAATACAGTCATACTGCTTCATTTGTAGAGTATTAATACAAGCAGCTATTATGTACTGTAATTCAGGCAAAATGCCATATATTTAGGGTGACAGTAGACCTTATGTTTCCTACTAGACTTCAGTGGAAACTGAAGAGGTTGCTTTTACTGTTTCACAGTGCTGTTTTCACTGAAGGCTAGGGGTTTGTAGGAAAGCTGCAAAGTACTTTCCAGAGTCTCTGAATAATATTCCTGTGGTTGCCTAAGACTTTTACAGTGGTTGCTCAAATTTTGGACTGAGGCAGGGGAATGAAAATACTGAAAAATGAAGGAGAAAAGAGATATGAGTAGTAGCAGTAAAACATGCAAGGTCAGGTTGGTGTTAAGGTTAGGAAAATGTAATAATGTGAATAGAGAGGATTGATCCTTATTTCTGAATGCTCAGCACTTCTCTTGCCTAAAAATTATTAGCAGATACATTGCTGTACATGGTTTGTTTTGATCTACAGAGATTGCTTAAATTTATTCAGTCTTCAGTGATGTGATTGTTGGTCATCTTGCTCCAGTGCTGAAAGATACTGAAATGCTTGCAGAGCAATAGTGTCAAGAAAGAGATGAGAACACTAGAGCAGAGAGGAGAAGAAAAGATCTAAAAGCTTCAAAAATCAGACAGAAAAAGTTCCTGTTAACTCAGGGACTGAAATAGAATATTAGAAACTCATCAGATTAGGAAAAAGGAGGAAGAAGATACAGAGTATAGAAAAAGGAACAGAAAAAATACAATGAAGGACAAGTAAGTGAGGAAAAACAAGGCCAAGTGCAAAGTCCTGCACCTGGGTAGGGGCAATCCCAAGCACAAATATAGACTGGGTGGAGAATGACTCCAGAGCAAACCCGAGGAGAAGGACTTGGGGGTCGATGAAAAACTCAACACGAGCCACCAATGTGCGCTTGGTGCCCAGAAGGCCAACCACATCCTGGACTGCATCAAAATCATGGCCAGCAGATCAAGGGAGGTGATTCTGCCCCTCTACTCTGCTCTGAGTCCCCCACCTGGAGTACTGCGTCCAGTTCTGGGGCCCCCAATATAAGAAGGACATCGAGCTGTTGGAGCAGGTCCAGAGGAGGGCCATGAAGATGATCAAAGGGCTGGAGCACCTCCCCTACAGGGACCAGCTGAAAGAGTTGGGTCTGTTCAGCCTGGAGAAGAGAAGGCTCCAGGGGGACATTATTGCAGTCTTCCAGTTTCTGAAGGGGTCCTACAGGAAAGCTGGAGTGGGACTTTTTATAGGGGTATGTAGCGATAGAATGAGGGGGAATGGTTTTAAACTGGAAGACGATAGCTTTAGACTAGATGTTAGGAAGAAATTCTTTACTGTGAGGGTAGTGAGACACTGGCACAGGTTGCCCAGGGAAGTTCTGGATGCCCCCTCTCTGGAAGTGTTCAAGATCAGGTTGGACAGGGCTTTGGGCAACCTGGTCTGGTGGGAGGTGTCCTTGCCCATGGCAGGTGGTTTGGACTGGATGATCTTTAAGGTCCCTTCCAACACAAACCATTCTGTGATTCTATGATTAAAAAACCTAGCAAAAACAATAGAGCTATGAAAAAATAACACCTCATATAGAGAGGTGAATATACTCATGACTATGTGAACAAAAAGAAGTAAGGAATGGTGCTGATATTTATCAAGAAAACCTATAGCTTTTTCTACTTTGAGGTTAAAGATGAAACATATATAAAAATAATGCTTTTCTTTTAAATCCAGAAATCCCTAACATTTTATCTATTGAGACTAGTACACCCAGAAGAACATTCAAAAGAGACTCCACATATCCATTCTATATACAGCCATGACATAAAGGTAGAGCTTTCTTACATAGAATTGTGGAAAATGTCTTGCAAGTAATAGTAAAGTAGCACAGTGCAGTAAAGCAGTGGGAAGATAATATGTTGATGATACTGGAAATAGAACCGCGAGTTGGTGTTTTGTTTTGTTTTGTTTTTAAACAGGTCGGGTCACTAATGGCTATCTGACTGCGGTACAATGTCTGTGAAATTGGCTGGTGGATTTGGTCTTGTTTTTAGTAGAATTCTGCCCATATAACAGGGACCACCAGCATAAGTTGCACTAGTGAGTAACAACAGCAAGCAGGAGAGATGCCGATATTGAGGAAATAGTAGCACTGGAAAGGTACTGGTAAATAGAGCTATTCCACATCAGAGGAAGAATAAATTGCATCAAGAACTTTATTTTCATATAACCTAAGTGCATGTAGTAGGTTTATTTATTCCCTTGCAATCACACATGTGCATGCATGCAGGAGGGCACACACACAAACAAAACTTTTTCTGTTATTAATAGGAATTAAATACCGCTATGCGTGACAGAAAGTATCTTAAAAAGTATTTGTGAAACTTAATTGTTATTTCTAAGGATTTAACAGTTATATTAATTTTTAACAAACATTTACACTGTTGTGAAAAACTTCATGCATTCCACAGGTGCTGTAATTACTCTTCCCATTTGATAGCACTTAGATGAGTGATTGTAGTTACAATAATGCCTTTACTCTCAGGAGTAAGTGGTTGACCCTATAGGTCAAGGAATATGGATCTAAATGGAAATTAGAGGAGAATGATTGGAAAGAATAAAGGAAATCTTAAGAGTTTCACCATTCTGCAGGCAAGCAGATTTCAGTATGATGAAGGAAAAAAAATTCTGAATGGCAAACCAACATTCTGCAGTGTGTCTGCTTCTTCAGATGTATCTGTTGCAAATACTGACTCACACTCTTTCGGTTTGTGGGATATGATCACATTGCAGGAGAAAACTTGTATTGCTACTTACATTAAATGAAGTAAAAACAGAGCTGCCCTTTTGCGATCGCGTGTACTTGCTGCATGTAGAATTTATGGTCAGGCTGCAGTCGGGCTAAAAGTTGTTGCTCAGACTTGCACAGAACTGTTCGGTTTATGGGGAACCTAAGCTACCCTCAAAAGCTGCAATTAGCCTTTTTTGGAAACAGAATAACAGACTGGATGGATTATTGCCTTGTTCCGACATGGCAGTTCTTCTCGTTTAGTATTCAACAGGATTTTGTTTGTTCCAAGGAAATATTAAAATGTTATTCTTATTGCCTAGAGTTTGCTTTTTCCTTTAGAGCTTATGAGATAATCTTTTGTGGTTGGAAAATAGTGAGTAACTTGTGAAGAGTTTTCCATGAGAAAAGATGAATGCTATGTTTATCTTGTCTTTGCCAGTGCATTAGTGAACAGCTTTTTGTCCTTTCCAGAAACCTTTCACTGAGTGTCAATGATTTCAACGTTGGCAATGTCTTATTAATTTCATCCAATGTCACAACAGATAGAGCAGTTGTCACTTGCTTAGAGTGAGTTTGCCACATCATACTTTGTGAGCCAGGACGAGTTGAAAAATTATCATATGATGCCTCCAATGCTGTGATCTAACTGCCCTTCTCTACCTCTTTTCTACAAAAAAGCTCCCCCTGCCTTGGCTTCACCTATACAGCCTTCAAGTGAGTTTGCTTCCATTTATGTACATTTACTGACATCCTATAAAATGGACATTCCTCTGTAAAGATTATCTTTATTAGGTTTTCGGTTTGGATCAAGAGTGCACTTTTGAATTGAGTCTTATTATTTTTCCCACTTCCAATGCTTAGGTTCACCATGTGGAGTGGTTTCAGTGTGCATGAACTTGGTTCACTCAGATGAAATGAAATTGGAAGCAGCATTCAGGAACACAGTTAAAACATTCCAGCTGTAGGTGGTCATTCATCTAGTTCAGCAAACCAAAGCTTATTGAAGTAAAATAGCTTAAAACAGGTATAGTGTGGTCACTGGGTTCTCAACAAAAATGACTTCCATTAAAGTACGAGGTCCTGAGTGAGTGCTGGACATCAACACAGATTGTTATAAAAACGAATTGCAAGTTCTCAGCATCTTTGAAATGAAATTGTTAGATCAATACTGCATTAAGTATAATTAGCACAATACTCTACAAAAATCAATATATATATAGGCAATGAAAAACTTGAGAAGACATAAGATTTTTCTGTCTGAGATGGATTTTTTTTTTGATAGTGTAATATGCCACTGCGTAGATAGTATTAAAATTAGGCAGAGCTGGAATCCACTGTCAGCTACACACGACATAAGGTGAACCAAAGAGCTCAAAATAAAATTTTCAACTCAAATTTGAATGAGAAATGTAAGTTAATGTATTTAGTTGTTCTAGAAAAGCTTCTCTGATGATTGCTAGGAAGAGCTTGACTGCATTGTGCAAAAAAATAATTATGTGTACTATGTCATACTTTCCAGTCTAATTTATTAATGGTCATTCTTTGTTTTATAAATTGTCTTTCAGCCACCTAAACTACAAAATAAGTATGTTCAAGATGAGAAAATCTATTGTAGAGCTGCAGCATTATCTTGCATCTATTTAATGTCTACGTGGAGAATGATACAGGATAGCTCTTTATGAGTAGAGATCAGAACAGTGCCAGACTCAGTGGTCTGAAGATAACAATGTTCTTTTATCTTCAGTGGAAGATAACCTGCAAAATATTCCTTACACAAAGTAATTACAACTAACAGCTTTTGAGCTCTTGCTGTCCTCCAAATAAATCAATGTCATGCCTATGTATAAACATCAAAATCAAGTTACAAATTAGTGTTACTTCAAAGAGTGCTGCTTGAAAACTGCTCGTTTGCTTTAAATATTGTGATAAATGCAAATTGTTCAAGTATTCTTTGAAAAGAAGTATGAATTGTGTTAGAGGGCAGTTGCTATGACACTGAGTGGTGATAAATATTTAGCAATAACTTACTATTCCTCAATATGCTGGTTGTGTAGAAATTATATATATATAAAAATATATTAATATATATATAAAAAAGTGTAGGTTTTCAAACCAATATTTGCAATTAAGATTTCAAGAAATGGTTTTACTGTTCTTTTGCATGTGTATGGGTTGTGGTGAAGAAAAGATTAGAAATCTATTACCAGTAGCATGTTTCTAGTCCTTTTCCTTTTGGTATTGTTTTATGTGATTTCAGACATTGCAATGGAAAACTCTTTAGGTGTTCTTTCAAAAGTTTTTGTGGTTATTTGTGGTCTAACAGTGTTCCAGAGCTGGGTTTTGGGAATTTATTGTGTGGATGGCCTAATTTCTCATTTCTTCCTGAAGGTAAGGCAGTCAGTTCTGTAGAAAACTTTCCCCCTATGGACTTTGCAGTATATTAGCAACTGTCATATTCTCCTCCAGTCTCAAGGACTTTAAGATGTTCACTGCCTTCTGGCTTGAATACAAGATAGCATGCATAGGAAACTAGAAGATTAAATTAAGAAAATATATTTGAAGAGGATTGTGTGCTCTTTTACTGATATCAAGAAAGGAAGATACTATGCTAAGATTCTCTGAGTCTTTCTTTAGGTGGTTAGACTTTGTACTGGATTTGAAATTCATTCTAGGTTTTTCAGAAAGTTTGCCATGATTCTCATCTTTTAACTGAGCCTCAACTGATACAGAGTCATATTTTTACCTGTTCAAAGTATTGATACTTCATCTAGGCCTCATCTGGAGGTGTTTGGTCTTTACCTCTTAAATTGGAAAGTGTACATTTTTCCAGTCATAGATCAAAACTAATGATGAGTGTGTAAGATATTTAAGAGTAGGTACCGATTAATGTGTGGAGCATTCTAAAGTATTCTGTAGCATTTTTCAAACTTTCCTGTTCTGAGAAAAAAAATAAAATTGTTATATTCTTTTGGGTTTCAGCTGAAATTGGACCTTATGATTTGACCTGTTTTTTAAAGGGATAACAAATAAGATTTTACTCCAATGCTTACTGAACAAGTCTGAGGTTGTCATTATTTTTCAGTAAAAGTGATAAATTAATTTTTAGTTGTTCTTTTATCCTAGAGAAACACATGTGACTTGCTGTTGGATGCCTTCCTCTGAATTGATCTGGCAATTAATTCAGACACCTGGTGATCATTTTTCCAATATGTGCATGCTGTTATGAAACCTGGGTGCTAGAAAATATGATCCTATTTGATAATAAAAAATATTAATGTTGGCATATTTAAACATTACTTCATTTCTCCTCTAGCTCAAAAGAGTTTGTTGTCAATTGTCTTTGAATATATTTTAAGTATATATATTTTAAATTAATTGGTTTTCCAAAAGAACAAGTTTAAGATACATATTTTTAGTTTAAGACACAATCCCACAGAAGCAGACTAATTGTTGACTGCACAAACCATCTATTTCAACTCTACATGTACAAGCTATTGAATAATTTTTAGAAAATTTTCCATTTAATTTAAATATATTCTTTAAAAAGCTGTTTTAAAGAAGTAATGAACAGCCAATCCTAAATCTGAGGCACTGGGAAAAGATAGTTCATGAGGGGACACGTAACTTTGTTTAGAAGGGGCACATCTGTCACAATTACTTGTCTGGAAAATAGGACCGGTTATACTTTTTCTTTGTTGTCCATTTAGACTGCTGAATTCAAATTAATCCCACCTAGCTTTAACATCCAAGTCAGAAGCTTAGTCTAAATTTGACAGTTTAACCACTTCCAGGTAGTGACTCCATCTGAAACCCTCTGAGGATTTGTCTAGCTGTTCAGGGAATGTAAACATCTGATATACGCATATTGATTATTAAATTGTAAGTCTAAGTAGGTGGGACAAGTATCCAGGCCCCCACATTTAATGGCATGAATAAAATGAGCACAAAATGCTTCGGGGTCTAGAGGCTTAAGTGTTACAAACAAGAGTTGAATGAAGGAAAGAAGGGTGTTGAAGATAAGTTGGAAACACTTTGAAAAATAGAAGGATAAGACAAGAAATTGACTTCTTGTTTTAGGCCTAGCTGCTAATAACTGGGACCAAAACCTGGATAATCCAGAAAGAAAAGACCTAAAATATTTTCTGTTGACCGAAAAGATTTTCTGTTAAAGCAGTGGCAGTGTAACTCATTCGGGCATACTCCATTGTGACATTGTACCACAGACTCCACAGCCCTGTTCTGGTGTTTCATTTTGTGTCATAAGATACTGTGCCCTCCATAGGGTTGCATTCACATAGATTTGTTTTGACTTCAGAAACAGCCTCCTCAAATTTGTGTTGATGATACTGCAAAAGGTTTCTCATAATGGTACTTCCTTTCCCCCAAAATAATCTGACAACAGAATTTTATTATGAGATCACAAATGCTGGAGGTTGAATCCAGTGTATTTTGCATCTGTAGCAATTGCCAGTCAGCCAGCTTCCATTTGTGCCATTTTTACATCAGGAGAAGCATGGTGTATTTTACATGCAAAGGACCTATTTCACCTTGGTGAATTCAAGGATGTAGGGACTTACACCAGCTTGATCTACCAAGATCCACATTAGCGGAAGATTCTCCTCCCAGAGTTTTTTCTATTATTTCCTTCCCTCTTACTGTATTTGGAAAGGGAGGGGGCAGCTGCAGTGTATAATCTTCCTTTAGGAATTCTCTGGACAAACAAGGATACAAGGTCATGCTGCATCAAATTATTCATCTAGATCTGGACAGCTAAGATCTGCCTTTCAGACCTTGCTGTAAGGATGCTTACATAATGTGAGTCTTCAGCAGTGTTGTATCACTGTGTTCTTTTCTCACCAACTTTGTCTTCCCATTTGTAAGGTTTTACTAAGCGACTGGTGCAGGCAGAATTTCAGTTACTCATCGACGGTGAGGAAACTGTGGTCAACCCAGCACATGCAAAAAGTAGTCAGCTTTCATAGCTGTAGTGATTTTTTTTTGTCTTCTTGTGAATGACTCACTAAAAGTGGAGGCTGGCTGTAATAAAAATACATATGGTACCCATGGCTCATTCAGGCAAAAGTGTGAATTAACTTTACTAAAAATGCTGTTTGCAACTATACTGTTCTTCTAAGCAACAGTCCTGTGGACTCTGTTATGCTGTCTTTTGTAGTGTGAAACAGACAAGAGCAACTTCTGGGTGGGGTAGATGATAGAAAAATATTTTTCCCTAAATTAGTTCTAAAAAGCTGGCATTAGCTTTACTGCCCAACATACTGCTTCACTTCTCACCTTTAAACTTTAAACCCTTGAAATTCTTCATCTCTATTTAGTAGCTAATTATAGCTAATAAATCATAAAAATTAAGAAAGCTCGTGTTTCCCAGAATGTAACTTCAGTAACTTCAGTAAGTTTTATACAGCTACCTAACACTTTATCTCTCTATCTGCAGCACTTAGCGTACTGCTAAAATAGGCAGTCTTTTTCATACCATCATGGCTTTTTAAGGAAGAGAAATGTTTATGGATTATGTAATGCTGAAGGCTCTCTTTATGAACAAGTTTTGTTGCCTTCTCACTATCCTTTGTAATTAATATGACTTTATGGAAAGAGTAGAAAACAGTATTGATAATGTTCTGCAGTTGTACAGCTCCTTTCACATGGTGATCTAAAGACATTTTACAAATGTAGATGTGGTACATCCTTCAGTTGTATGAAGATACCATCTTACAGAAGAGAATGAAATAAGATGCTTCTACCACTAATGACATTGTGGTCCTTATTTAGGACATTGGATCATTCAGAAACATCCCATTTTTCACTCTAAACAGAAATAAATCATCTTATCTATTGTTTATTCATATAATCCCTTGAGATTTCGAGGGAGAATAAAGTTGCTAAGTCTTTTAAAAGCACTTAGTCTCAGGTTATTTCAAAATGTATGCTTTTAGGATACATAATGAGAGATGCACATATTTTTCATTCAGCACACTCCATTTCTTAGACTTTGATATCAGTGTGTTTTATTTGAGTATCAAAGAGCGATACTGAAGGAAAAGTTGAGAATGTTCATTGGTTTTCCAATACATGAATTCCGTGTGTCTGTGCATGCATTGTACCATGGATAATGGCGTGTAGTTGCCAATATTCCTCCTTGGACTGTAAGATGAAAATCAGAGGACAATCAGTCTCAATCTTATGATGGTAAAGCATTTCCAGATAAAAGTCTTGGAGAGAAGTAATTGATTGAATAATTTCATCATGCGAAAGACTATTGAGAACTTCCTAAACTTTGCTGTAGAAACACGGGTAAAAATTAACCAACTGTCCTTAATTACTTCACTTTTTATCTGAGTCATTAGTAGTGTTCTGTAAACTAGGTTTTTTTATTTCTAAGGAAATACATATCTGAGGTCATGGTAGATGTGAGTTTCAGACTTAATGGATCTCAGTCATCTGTTGTAAAGAATTTGATGCTGGTTGAGACGTGGGTGTATACATACATTGTGAGCAATTAAAAAAAGAATTGGATTTCAATCAATTCAAGTTCAAGAAGGACAGGGAATTGCTTGAAAGAGTCCAGCACAGGGCCACAAGGATGATCAAGGAAGTGGAGCATCTCCCTTATGAGGAGCAGCTGAGGGAGCTGGGTCTCTTTAGCTTGGAGAAGAGGAGACTGAGGGGTGACCTCATTCATGGTTATAAATTTGTGAAGGGCGAGTGTCAGGAGGAAGGAGCCAGGCTCTTCTCAGTGACAGCCAATGACAGGACAAGGGGCAACGGGAGCAAGCTGGAGCATAGGAGGTTCCATGCGAACATGAGGAAAAACTTCTTTACTGTGAGGGTGACAGAGCACTGGACCAGGCTGCCCAGAGAGGTTGTGGAGTCTCCTTCTCTGGAGACATTCAAAACCTGCCTGGATGCGTTCCTGTGTGACCTGGTCTGGGTGATCCTGCTCTGGCAGGGGGGGTTGGACTGGATGATCTTTCGAGGTCCCTTCCAACTCCTAAGATTCTGTGATTCTGTGATTTCTTGTAGCCCATCAACTAAGTGTACTGAAGTAATTAAAAGCAATTGAGATAGTGCTTATTATCTAGAAAGTCAGTTTTCCTGGCAATCATTGTACTCACTTAAACTCTTTGTTGCTATTAACCCTTCTGGATGTGTATATATTTGAGGTGTGAATGTTTTAAGGTGACCTTTATGCATGATAGATCTTGGGCATTGGAAAAGAATGGTGTTTGGGTTTATTTGTTGTTGTTGTTTTGGTTTTGTTGGTTTTGGGTTTTTTTATCTGTATAATAGCACACACAAAATACTTCTCTGGGAAGAATGCCAGGGGCGATTTAATAAATTCTGCCTTGGTGCAAGGAGACCTGGTGCTCACTGATGCAGTTATAGAAACAAGGAGATGAGTGTGCAACTTCATATCTATTAACCAATGGGACACTAGTCCTCAGTGGAAATAACTTCCAGCATCAGTGACCCCAAGCTTTTACTAACTTAGGAGTAGGTAAGAGGAAATAACCTTTTATTTTACTACATACTCAAACTATAAGACTGAATCTTACCTATAGCACACACCTCTAAGTGGAAGAAGAAATGAAAGAAGGAAAACCATCTGGCATATTATTTTCTGAACCCTGCCCTATTTCCAGTCCTAAACATAGTTGATGACCAGTTACTATTGTATGGATCAGGTGAACTTGTCAGACAAGGGAAAGTGTGTGACCAAAACTAATTTCAAAAATATGACTCCTTAGAAGGAGTAGGAGAACCAGTCAACCAGTTGAGCATGAATCCATGACTTAGTGCTAGAATAGCGGGCTGGAGTCTGTTACGCTCTCCCTCATGAAGCAGATTCTCCTCGCTCTAATGTGTAAGGGATGGTAGGAGAAATAGAGGAAGAAGTGAGATAAAGTAATTGCCTTCATCCTCATTAGTCCATGCAGTCTGTATGTATATGATAAAAAAAATGCAAGGCAAAAATTGTCCAGTGGTTGCTTCTTGAATATTTGTATTTTCTTCTCACCTATGGAAGAGGTGTCATTTTTAATATCACACACCTCAAAGCCACTCCACAATTGATAAGACAAACATCAGCTTCACAGCCAGTTTGAGGTAGGATGTGGCAGATGTCAGAGTTCAAATGTAGATAAAATTTGCAACTAACAAACGTACCAACATTGAAAGTACTGCAATTATTTAAGAACAGCAGCAGCAAAAACCTCTGACTCTTAAAGATGAGTGTCATGGCATTAGTTTAACTTAGTGTAGAAGTTAACTCATTTGTTTCTTTCTTACCAGGGCTGGTGGGTATCTAAGTTGGAAGATAACTTTTTCTTGAATAATTGTGCATATTTTTCTTTAAACTTTGAGAGTTGACAATTGCACTGGTGTGATAAAGCAAGCCTGTGACATGCCCATATAAAATACAGCATGAAGACGTATTCTGATGGTAATTTGCAGATCACCAGAACCCAATGGAGAATGACAATGAAGTCGTTTTTTACTTCTTAGATGTTGTGAATGGATATAATTATAGTAACCTAGGGAAGCCTTAGGGCCACTGAAGCTTTTAAATTTTCTGTTAAGGAGATTTCTTATGATTTTGTAAATGTTACCAAAAGGTTCATTCACTCATTGGTTTTGTGATTGCTCCTTTGCAGAAATGGATTAAAATGTTCTTTTAAAATATTGAGAAGGGAGCTGCCACACTTTCTAATTACCCCTGAAAGCAATTTAAAGTTAATGGGTTCTCTGTGATCTTTCTCAGATTTCCTGCTAATTAAATGTGATGCAGTGTTGTGAATACAGCCAGTGTAAACAGCATGGCATAATGTGAAGTTTTGGAAATGATCTGATAGCATGTTTAGTTTGGTCCATTGACAAAAAAAAAGAAATAAAAAAAAGCTGGGCTTTTTTTTGAATGCGTACTAGAAATGCAATTTTTTTCATGGTAATAACTTGATATATTTAAAGGACTCTGCAACACAGCTCCATAAAAATAGGTCAAATGTCTGTGCCTTGAGTTCTGTCTCTCTCTCTATAGGTGGAAAGTACTTTGCATTCCACATTTGTTCATCTGTTTGTGATGAATCTAACAAGCTGTTGTATGACTGCAGGAAGAAAGGCCAACAGAGAATGTGAAGATGACAAATTGCTATTCATAAAATTGGTTGAGAGAGGATAATGTTTTAGGAGCTTGTAAAGATTTTCTGAAATACATCTCAATTTTTGTTTCTTGCCTGTAAAGCATTATGAGTACAACGTACCGTACATTCAGCTGAGAGCACAGTGGGACCAACAAGATGTAGCTCTGCAAAGTGTACTTTTAAATAAATATTCTATTATTTCTGAATTAAGAAGGTAGAGGTTCCCTGAAATATCTTTTTTTCTTGTTTGTTTTTTCCCTGCTATAGGTCACATTCTTTGTCATCAAGCTTTTTAGTGCTTTTAAATTTGATGCATTTGCTAAGCTCTTATAAGACTAGCAAGTAATGTCTACATGCTGCAATAAATGAAAAGAGCACAAAAATCTTTGGTTTTAAAGATGCAGCATGCTGTTGACACTATATAATACATAGAAAACATAGATGACTTAGATATTAGGTTTGATCTTTAGCTTTAAGACTGGAGATGGTAGGAGAGATGTCTTTAATAGAAATGCATATTTTATACATCTTATACTGCTATCTTACAGTTAGCTTGCAAATACTAAGGACCATGTGGGCTACGTAACTTTTACTGAAGAAAGGAAAATTCTTTGAAGGGGATATTCTGACTTGAGCAGAGGAAGAGGTGTGCAAAACCAGAGATACATGTAGTGAGGTGTTACTGGTTATTGTGTGGGGTGCAAGACCACTCTTCTATTAGCTTGCCAAGTGCTGGATCTAGCGCTACCTTTAAGGGAAACTGTATGCACATCTCTGTGGGTGCCACCTTCTAAGTGTGTGTGATCATTATTATTCCACAGTGCAAATACTTCTACTTCTTGAACTAATTTCTGAATGTTTTCTTACATGAACTTCTGAATAGCTTTTCTGTAGTTCCTCTGGAAGTGAAGATTTAAAGGTCCAAATCACATAAAATGATGAATGAGTTTTTTTCATTTCTTTGTCCTGAGGTATCTTATGACCCATTTATATATGTATAGTTGAAATCCTTCACTGCCACTTTTACTATTATTATTTTTTTGCTGCTTTGAGCTTTCCCAACTTCATATCTTTGGTAAGTTTTATTTTAGTCTTAGAGTTTAGGTTTTGTGGTCATACAGATGCGACTGTCTTCTTTCATTCGACAGCTGTTAGGTCATGTGCAGTGTGATTCCCTCATCTTGCCTCACTGGTTCAGCCTAAACACAGAAGGGCAATATTGATAGAAGAACTCAACAGCAACTCCTCCACCCCGCCTCCCTTCTAGATAAATTAGTAAATTGTTATTGTTCAGTAAGAAGCCTGAAGACAATTCTTCCCTGAAGCCCCTCATGGAAAAGGAAAGGTTCATTGCTCAGATTAGCTCTTTAGTTTTGCAAGACTGATCATGTTTTCACAACTTTTTTCATTTTTACAAATCATAGTACTGATAACGTGCAAAACAAAATGTGATATTACGAGATTGTAGCTGGGTTTATTTTAATTCACAAAGCAAATCTGTGGTTTTTTTAGAAGCCATGGGAGAATATCACAGTGTTCAAGATGAAGCAGCATAATAACCCCAGGCAAATATTGACCTCTCTCCTCCTGAGGAATGAGCAGAAGTAATCTTTGCAGTCTTGGTCAACAGTTAATTATCATGACTGTGTACCATCTAAAACATTGACACTATACACTGGTACAGGTCCATAATGTCCTGAATTGTGGGAGATATTTTGATTAAATAAATAAACAAATTTTAAAAATTATTTTGAATCAGTAGCAGTGAGACGATTATACTAATTTTTTGTAAGACCATTATTGTGTGCTGCTTTTTCAGTTTTAAAAAGGAAAATATTGCAGTTCCTATGTCCTGTAGTCTTGTGATTTGTAGGATACTGGCATGATTTTTTTAAAGTAAGTTCTCATTTCTTGGACTTCAGTGAAACTTGAAACGAAGACTTACCACAGGCTAAAAACTAAAAGTAAAAGCAGAACCTTTTTCTATTATAAAAAACTACAAACAAACCGAACAAGGTAGAAGAGGCTTGATTTGTGCCGCCTTCATGGATGGGATGGCAATACATGGATATCACCACGGCCTCTGAACAGTGAAGTCCACAAAGTCAGTCTTGCATTTGTGCAGTGTCATATAAAAAAAACCTGTGCTATTGGGCATTGTAGAGCTAATCCCACCCATTACTATGTTCCACTTCAGTGATTAAAATGTGAAAGACTCTCATCTTTATTGCTTCAGTGAGGTTGTTCTGGCTGAAAGACATGTGAATGGAATATGATGGTCTGTATCATGCAAGGCCTCAAAGCATAGGTTCTGGAAGAGCAGAAGCATCCCAGTTGGAGCAGCGTCATTAAAGTATCTTGGTCTTAATGATTATTTAGGAGACCTGGATGAATATGCAAAAAAAAAAAAAAAAAAGACAGGGGAAATACATTTGGCCTGTTTTTATAGGTTTAAAAAAATGACCCTTCCCCCGCCCCCCCCCTAAAACTGGCTTACTAGTAAATGTGTACTGTTGGAGTAGTAGTTATATGTATGCTGGTAAGCCCCATATTAGATGGTATATTTCATATCAGGATTTCCATTATGTGGTCTGCTAACAGAAATGTACCTAGTGGATGATGTGTCGTATTTGTACTTCTAAACTGCTGATTTGGTAGTAGTACAACAGCGAGTTTGTATGATCTTTTTGTAGAAAACAGGCTGAACTTAAGCCAGTGAAAATTTGCAGTAAAACTCATGGACAAGTTACCAACTAACAATTATTGTCCAACTTTATTCTATGAATAATTATACATTACAATACATTAGAGAATATTATGATTGTTTTGGGTACATATTAAAAATAGAGATCAAGTTGTTTATAATTCATTGTGAGCTATTTGGCAGTCCGTAAGAAATAGTTTGCTTAACATAGTTATGATATTGAGAATGTGTTGCACACAAATAAGGAAGGTCATTTTTAACTACACACTTCATGCTTACAATTAAGACAATTTATTGTTTATAGCATGAGACTAATAGGGTATATCTGATTCATTATAGTCCACTCCCATCTCAACAACATAACCTTTTAGGAAATATCCTCTGTGTGTTATATTCTGTAGAGGGAACATCTCTGTTAGGATTAACCCTTTACATTTTTAGAATTCTACGTCCGCTGTCTGGTTTGGACAAGGTAATGATCCACATATTCTTGCTGTTCATGCTGGCCTGAATGTTGATTGAAAGTAACGAATGCCAAAAGCATTTTGTATGATTTCAGGTTTCTGCCAATGAAGACTGACCTTGTTTATTTCTCTGGAAATAGCTGCAGGGTATAATTGAATGTTTGCAGACAGTTGAGTCAGAGTGCTGGAAAAACAGCCTAGGCAAAGTACAGCATACTGGAAAGTAAAGTCTTTCCTAGAGGATTACACTATCAATTATATTCACCTTTATTCCAGCATATCACTGACAAGTTAAATCTTTCACCCATTTGCTTATTTTTACAAGATTTGAAAAATCCTCTATCATTTGTAGGCTAAATGGGTTATTAACTAATAAAGGGAAGGCCTATCACTCAAGCACACTGATCAGTCATGCTTTTCTTGAAGAAGAGATATTCCTGAGCCATACTTGAGCTTTTGCTCTCTTTTAACAATCCCTGTATTTTCACTGCAGTAGTCAGGTTTACAAGACACAAGAATGCATCTGAAAATTTTTTCATCTTCATGTAGAACTGGTCTAATAGTATTCCAGTGAAGTCATATTTGCCGCAATCTCGTCTCAAATTATTTTACTCCTCTGGAGTTGCTCCAAGAGTTCCATGTCCTTGTGTTGAAGGCTCCAGTTCTGGACACTACTCCAGGTGAGGTCTCACCAGAGCAAAGGGGCAGAATCACCTCTCTCTACCTGCTGGCCATGCTTCTATAGATGCAGCCCAGGATGTGATTGGCCTTCTGACCTGTAAGGACATTGTTGGCTCATGTCCAGCTTTTTTGTCCATCACTACCCCCAAATGACTCATGGTGCCTTATGTGCCTCACTAGGCACATAGCAATGATGCTGTATAATCACAGTTAGAAGAATGCTTGCTGGCTAAGAAAACTGGTGCAGAACTCTACTTTTTTCTTTTTGATTGTGAAAAATTATGGTAGCTGCCAGTTTTAGTTTTCTAAAGAATTACGGTTAAACCGACTCTTTTATCCTTTTATTATAATATGCTTTTCTACTTCATGTTTGCCAACGCAAATTATATTTAGAAATCAAATAAATAGAAAGGTTGTTTCAACTTTAAGCCCTGTTCAGATATATTAACTCCAGCTCAGAGCCATGATAATATGGCTTTCTTGTTTTCAGGCTGGAACTGGCTCATGTTCCTGGACATCTCAGCATGTTGCAGAATGCACGTGCAGCTGTGTGCACCCATCCAGCTAGACAATTCCTAGGTTATTCCTATTTAGCACATACAGGAAACCTCTGTGAGATAACAGATAGGATTCTGTTGCTCTATTAGGAGAATATACTTAAACTGATTTTTAAATGTGAAGACAAACATAAAAGAGACTTTAAAAGTTTGAAAGTGACTTGCAGAGCTTAAGAAACTGCAGTGATGAAACTTAATGCTTCAAATAGGGCAAGACTAGTTTTCTCATGTGTAACTTGCTATTTTGTAAATATAAGTAACAGGAAAGAAGTATTTCTGAGCAAATGTACACCGATATGCTTCTTTTAACTTGAATTTTGTATATATCATACTTTCAATTTTTATGCCCTACTGAGATGTCCCATTTGTAACCGGTTTTCATGGGTAACTGGTGAGAAAAGAACTGGGCTTCATAAAAGACTTTGTTCTTGTCAGAGTTACTGGTTGTTCATCATTATTGTTTTCCTGTGGATCCAGGAGTTTCAGAAGCGTATCTTGCTGATGAGTACTCTTTTCTTGACATAATGCTTTGAACTAAAAATACCAAGTATTAGTTCACTAATCATTAATAGAAACAGTGAGAATGCTTTTGTTGCATAGTATTCCCATTGTTAATCCCATTTAATGTGTGTATCTAAAAAAGTCCATAATCCTATGAAATTCAAAGAATGAAGTTTGTTCAAGTTAATGAAATGACCTCCTATTTCCCATTATTCAATATATGAATTCCTTATGAAGAGAAATAAAAAAATGAAATCAAGACTGAAAAGAGGTTTTTACTTGTTCTCTCTGTGTTCTGAGGCAGCCCCTGAGCAGCAGGTGATAGTAGCTATACTTTCACAAAAGCCTCTTTGGGGAGTGAAGCACTGACAGCTTCCACTGAGGTTTTTTCCCCCATATGACTGTGTTCGCTGCACTCTTGACATGACTATTGTATTTTGCAGCATTTCACATTGTCATAAAAACTCATTTGAGCAGAAAATTTACCATTACAGACACAGAATAATGCCCTTGTTTTGGTTTTTTTTTGGAAAAAGTATAAATAATTCTAGGTCTACATGTTAAATTTTTATCTAGAGGCCATTTTTATACTCAAGTTATAATAAAAGCCTCAAAATAGTTCAGAATAGATGATATCACCTTGCTTTTACTCTCTTTCTGCTCTAGGGTCTGTTGGCAATCAGTCATACCAACTTAATATTTCTTTTAAACAGCATTACTGAATTTGGGCTTTCTTTACACAGTGGTAGGGGAATTGTTCTCTTTTACTGTTAGGTAGGATATGTAGTCTACACATTTTCTTTTCCTTTTTTACTTTCCTTTTATTTTTTTTTCCCAATTCCTTTGCTCATCTTGGATGAAATAACATGAGATGTTTTAGCGTGACATAATGCCTCAAAATGGGAAGTTGGGCATTTTTATAATTTAATTTTCTTGGTTTGTATTTCCGCCTTGTCCTCTAGACAACTTAAACAAACATGACAATATGGTCTCATCTTTTGCCCCGAAAGATCCAGAATAAAAAAGAAAGGTGCCGTGAATCATCTATGAAATGGAACTTCTGCTCTGAAGTGTCTCAGGGATAATCTGAAAAATTAACTGCTATATTAATTTTATCATGAAGCTTTATAAATTATATGATCTGCTTTACTAATTAAGTACTAATAATTAAAGGTAAATGGCTGGTTCAATTATATACTTACATGTTGGTTGGAAGGGACCCAAAGACGTTGCTGTGTAAATTCCTGCTCCCTCAGGGCATGTGTCTTTCTTACAGGTTATTGTGTAACTTATTCTTAAAGCCCTCCAGTACTGGACACATTACAAGCCCTCATCTGAATTTATTCATGTTTTATATCTTTCTAAAGTGAACATATTTACACAGAAGATCTTTACTTACCATTTGTGACTCCTGCACTTTTAATCCTTTTTTTCCTCCTTTGGATTGAATTTTCTCTTATTGATCACTACCTCTGTAAGTCATTTCCCATAGCCAGATACACAATTTTAGCTAATGCCTTTTCAGAGCCAAGCAGAAGAAACAGATTGCTTTCTGAGTCTTATACAGACATATTGGTTCTGTTTTTCCTTTCATGGTATGGTTTGGTATTTTTTCATAGCAGCCTGATTTTGTTGATACATATTCAGTTTCATTGCTTGAACCTCAAATTATTTTTGAGGACCTTACAGACCTCAGTAGGGTCATTTGTCTTACAATTATGCAGTTGATCAGTTTATTCCATGTGTGATACTTTTCTTGTCCTGCTTATTCAGGGCACTGATTTAATTAAGATGATTTTGAGTTCTCACCATGGCCTTTGAAGTGCTTATTAGGCCCTTCCAGCTTGATTTTTGTCTTCAGATTTAACATGCATCATCGCTTCATCACTGTGTAGCCAAACCAAATTTGTCAGACTCATGATTTGGCTGACATAAAGAGGTGACTTGCTCAGCAGAGCATTTGCCATCCGATCCAGAGGATGTTACATCATGGAGTTACAAGAGAAGATAACCAACATTATCTTGGTACTGTTACCAAAGAGAGGCAAAAAGCTGTCAGGCAAACAGACGTTGAATTATCTGTGGATTTGAAGATGATAACCAGTACTATACATTGCTTCCCTAAATGAGCTGCTCATTACAAAAGAAAGCAAGACAATTCAGCAGCAGCTTTGTTTTCATCACTAACTTCTAGTTAAATATCCTGTGCTTTAGAGATCTTTGTGTGATGGAATTGTGACTTGCTTTGTCAATGATGATATCCAAGAAGGTAGGTTGTAGTCTCCTACCTGGAAGTAATAGTGTAATGTCTGGGAGAGGGTCAAACAGAAGTTCTAAGTCATTGCGGATGTATACAAATAGATCTAAACTGAGTTGCAAGCCCCAGCCTAAACTGTTACATGTTTGCAGGAAGGATATGGGATCCTGTAAATGTATATGTAGGAAAAGAGCAACCTTAATCTTCAGTTGAGCTATTCTGTACACATTCAGGATGCTGTTGGTAGAATTTGGAGATACCACTGGTGTTCCTTATCTTAGATGGCATAATCAAGAAGTATTGTATATTTTTTCCCATGATTTAAATTCCTTGCCAACTTGTGATTAGCACTTATAAAAACACAGTTCAGAGGACATTTTTTTTAAAGACTGCAGTAGCTGTCTCTCACAACCTAGTTGTGTTGCACTTGCTTTTTTTACCCTCATGTTGTGTAGTATAACAATTATAACTGCATTTTCATAGAGGGCCTTTTATTGGCTGATCAAAGTGTTTGATGAATGATGAGTGAAACCATAGACATTGCTGTGATCACCCAAAGTGCAAATAAATTAAAATAGTATATTTGAAGTGTGTAAGAATGTTGACTATAGTTGAAAAAAAGAGTAGCTGTAGAGATCAAAAATCAAAAATTGTGATCTAGAATGTGGACCAGCTGCTGATTGGTTCAGTGGTCTTAAAAAACAGGAAGTATAGGACCATTTAGTACAAACCTGAGTGCTAGCTTTCATAAATAATCGCATCTTTATGTGTTCTTTTAGAGTGGATGGTTACAAGTTTGTTCAAGGACAGACCAGTAAAGCTAAGATAATAATGAGGGCGGTTGGTTGTCAAGGGACTCTTGCAATAAAAATACAATATGTATTTTACTTCTAGTGTTATGCGTTAGTATTTCAGCTTTAACTCCTTGCCCTTCACCATAATTTTGTCTCAAGTCACCCTTTAATTTTCTTCTTTTATAGTATCACCCACCAGTGTCACTGTGTGTTCTTCCATAGGAATCTGAGATGAGGTTAGCTTGCAGCAATAGGCGTGAGGTTGGGGTTAATACTCTGGGTGCACCACCAAACTGTCATGAATATTGAAGATATTTTGTGATTCTTTTGGAATACATCTATAGTCATAACTATTTGATTCTAAGTGTGTTTCTTGGATAAAGGTTGATCGTGGTCTCTGGAATATGTCTGGAATAAGGCTTTTTAAAAATGTAAGAATACGTAGAAGGTGGATCCCAAGATCATTCTTTAACTGTTTGTGATAACAGATGTAGATGAGGATTGCTGGGGAGGAAAAAATTGCCTTTATTTTTTTTTTACATAGTAGTTCTCCTTGCCATTTTTCTAAAATTTGCTGACAGGTGTTTTTAATCCTGTTAAATTCTTTGGTTGGATTTTATTTGCCCTTAATTACTAAATGCTTGTTGACATCTGAGTTTCTAATGTCTGCTGTAGTTGTGGTATAATTCTTTGGCTCAGAATACTCCAGAGTGCTCCGTTAATTCTGTCATCTTATATCTGAAACAACAGATCTCATATCTTATCCTCCATTTCATTAAGTTTCTGATGTGATCTGCAAGACTTCATGCAATCATGGCGATAGGTTCCAGACCATTTTCTAAAAAAATGTCAACTGCACTGTGACCTCAACATTTTTATTTCCTTAGCAGGGATGTGATTGTAGAAGATGGCAAAATTATTTATACAGAAAACTTTAAGTAATCAATACTGGAAAAAATATGTGCATGTAACCTCTAGCTTACATTTGCTATCAGTCAGGACATCTGTGCTTTTCATGGGATGTCATCAATATCTGCAAGAATCCACTGAATTATGTGCTGTTTATTTGTGTGTACTGAAATAAAATAATTAGTAGTAGTACTATACAGAAAACTAAATGCAATATAAACTTGTATTCTTTGACACAAAACTGTAACTTCTAGTCACATTTCTGTTCTGTTTTACAGAGCACCATTCTTTAATTAGTTTAGTTGCAGAATGAGAAAAATAGCATAATTCTCCCTTTCCTAAAACACTAGCATATTTTCCCTATATAATATAAAAATCTATAGTTTTCAAAATAAGAAATTTACCATAAGATTCTCTCTTCTTGATGAGGTGCACAGTTGAGTGATTTCTACTGTAACTGTAGGTTACAGAGACAAAGATTTTGTCACTGATAAGTTAAAAAGCTTGTCTACATTTGGAGGGCTTGCTGCTGATTGAGTAAGTAAAGCTATCGCAGCTTTTGCTCTGGGATGGAGTGTGAGCACAGTTTATGGTGAGATAGAGCCTTTTGAATTGCTTCTTGTTATCTCTTTTTTGCCTTTATACCTGTTCTCAGAATACAGTAAAATGAATAGGACTTCTGTTGTTCAAGTTTTACATCCCTAAAAACATAGCAATATGTTTTTCTTCTTTTTCATATTTTGTCCTGTTATAATTCTTGGGCTAATATATAGGCTTCAATATGTGAATTGTTTTTGATTAGCCTGAGCAGCAGATCTGTGGATTCACTAAGGAAATTGGTAGAAGAGGTAATATTTTTGAGGCCTTAATATGTGTTTGGATTGTCTGCTCTGCTGTCATGGCTGATACAGGATAGGGGACCAACAATCTCTTTAGTGTTGATAATTTCTGTAAAAAGCTACCTCTGGTTCACCATTTCCTGAGGTGTATGGATCTCTTTGAGGATAAGTACTTACAATTCGCTGATCTGTGGTTTTAAGCTTTTTAAGAAATTTGTTGGAGCTTACAAATTATTCACATAATGGGAACCAGGAACTAAAAGCTACATATTCAGTGTTCTTCATGGGAGAGCAGCAGGATAATTTTGGGGGAAAAGCTTGCCCTCCTTATTTAGTAAAATTCTTTAAAATTCATTGAAAGTTTCTGTGGAGTAGAATGGAGTTATAAGGATTTGATTCCATTTCACATGTGCTATCTTAATCCATCGTGGCTATACTATTTCATGTAACTAGATATCTTGATTGTTTCTGTGCATGACCCTATCCCTGTCCTTGTTTGAAACTCAGAATTTTAGTATATTCTTGATCTTGGGAAAAGGTCTATCATTTGGGGTAGATGGCAACACCTCTAAATTCTATCTGTCTTAAAGATACAGATCTAATCTCAGTTCATTGCCCTATTCCTGTTATAATTAATGGAGAGAACTGGGCATTTCCAAAGAGCAAATGATCCCACCTAATCTGAACACCTTGTAGAGGTGTCTGTCTCTATAGGGAACCTGATACTTTAGATTGGCAGAGGGGATATCCAAATGGGCAAATGTCACTGTGCGTTATTGAAAAGTTGCAGTGCTGTTGTTGGTATGTGCCACCTCTTTTATCCCCAAGAAATGATACCTCATCTGCAGTCAGAGTGAAACCATTTTGCTGAATGTAAACAATACTTGTTTAGTAATTCCGCTTGATTCTTGCCTAGATGATGCTGAAATTTCCAATTCTCTTGGTGATACTGATGTCACTAAATCTTCTCTTTGACTTACCACTTACTGTAGAAACTCAAGCAGACACATTTATTTTTTCCACAGAAAAGGGAGCAGCTGAGAGCTAGTGTGCGAGTGAGTTCTGCTCACCTCTTCATTTGCACAGGACAATCTGTTGCAGCTGTAGCTCTTGTTCTTTATCTGTCTTGAGGGAGGAGGTCAGCACATGGTTGCTAATGCTACGTAGACATTACTGAAGTGTTTTATGGCATAATGGTAGCTCCTGAAACAAAACAGAAGGTGTTCTAATTTTAGGCTAGTAAGCTTACTGCTCTTGGTCAATTGCTGTGCTTCATAAAGGATCCAGATGCAATATTCCCTAAAGGCAGCTGAATCTGGCTGTGTTAACACTAGCTCATATGTTCACACTGCTACATTTAGCATTACAGTGTGTTTTGGAGAACAAATGCATGAAAAACATCCAGTGTACAATTTGCAAATGTTTATTTTGCAAAAGCTTAGTATGTTATGTATTACACACTGACATATAGTCAAGTGAGCGTGATTGCTCACAGATTGCCTCACTGGCAGAAAGTCTTACCTGTTCAAAATCAAGCTGTCATTTATAAAGGAGAGTGAAAGTAATTAGTGCTAAACTGGGTTTTAGATGTGCATGTCATATGTTTTATTAAGAAACTAAAAAAGCTCAGTGTGATGGCTGAATGATCTGTACTTGGTGTCCAGATTCACTGAATGGAAAGTGGCACACTGACTCTTCAGTACTGATTTAATAACTATTGCTCCTCCTATTCAAAATTAAAGTACCATTTCCCTGCCTCAAAGCCACAGAAATCAGTGGAAAATGTCCTAAATCTTATCTGTTCCTGGAGGGCGCACTGAAGGCGAATTTTTAGAATGCAGGTGTTGGAGAATGAATTACCTTTGCATGCTAGACACCATAGAAGGCCGAAGAAATGAGTCATCCACTGCATGTGGTCTGCTCTACATATCAGTATTTCAGCTGCTACCTTCACACTAGCTATCCTATTTCCGGCCTGTTTATTTAAGAACAGATACCTCTTGTCTTTTTCTGAACCCATCTTTTGTGATAATTTCTGAAAGGCAGATTGGGAATCTTGGTCTCTGGTTAATTTCTATCCATGTCTTTTGACTTATAGTAGATTTCTCAGTTTTCTGAGGCTGTGACTTTGATAAACTAAGAATTTTCAGTTCAGCCAACTGTTTCAGCACCCTCAGATGAATCCCATCCAAGAGACTTTTTCATGGAGTCTCTAATCTGTAGCTTCACTGTTAGTTGTCCTTCTCCATTCCAAAATGTGCTGATTCCTCTGGAGGTGGAGGCCCAACTTTCCTTGGAAGATCAAAGCAAAAAAGTTATTGACTGTTTCAGTTTTTCCTGTATCATTTGTCACTAGATTGTCTCCTCCATCCAGCAGCAGACCTTCACTTTCCCCAGCTTCCTTTTGTAACTGGCATACCTGTACACTTCCTTCTTTTGTCCATTGATAGTTCTCGGTCCAGCTGGGCTTTGGTCTCCTTGATTTTTTTTTATTTTTTTTTTCCTCCCTTAGGTATCTGAACATGGTTTTTATGCTCCACTTTTGCTTCCTAGCATTTGTTTTTGTGTTCTAGTGTTTTATTGAGAAGCTCTTTGCTCATCCAATTAGGCTTTCTTCCATATTTCCCAATCTTCCTCCACACAGGTGATTTCTTCCTAAGCTTTTGATAAGATTTCTTTAAAAATTTTTCTCCTGATACCATTCACCTCATGGCATCTTCTCAGGCATCTTCCTTAGCAGTTCTTTAAACAAGCTGAAGGATCTCAGCAGAAAACCTCTGTTTTCATGTGGGAGTTTTGTCCATTTTTTTAAATATTTTTTTTTAAAAAAACCTTGTGTTATTCAGACACAACAAGGAGGACTTGGTTTTGTCACTTATGCTAGTAAGGTTCCTCTTTCTCTCAGTGATGTCTGCCAGATAAGGAAACTTTTTCTAATATGAAGAATATAAAATTTAAATCACTATCATTGAATGAGTAGTCTATCTATCATTTCACTATCATGAAATTGAGCAGTAAAGAAATATAAAAGACCTTTTATGAAGCGTCTTTTAATCTCTTGATAAATATTCTTTCTCATCCTTCTGCTTCCATCTAACCTCTGATATAACTTTCTTTTTCTAATAACTTTCCATGGGGTCACAGCCTCCTTCAGGGCACATCCTCCTACTCCAGTGTGGGGTCTTTCATGGGCTGCAGGTAGATATCTGCTCCACTGTTTAACCTCTTTGGGCTGCAGGGGAACAGCCTGTCTCACCATAGTCTTCACCACAGACTTCAAGGGTATTTCTGCTCTAGCACCTAGAGAAGTTCCTCCTCCTCCTCCTTGTTCACTGATGTTGGTGTCTTCAGAGTTGTTTCTCTCACATCTCACTCCTCTATCCATGGCTAATCTTTGCAGCAGTTTTTTCAGACTGCTTAAATATGTTATCACAGAGGCATTACCACCATTGCTGATTGGCTTGGCCTTGGCCAGTGGTGGGTCTGTCTTGGAGCCAGCTGGCATTTGCTCTATTGGACATGGAGAAAGCTTCTAACAGCTTCTCACAGAAGTCACGCCTATAGCCCTCTCACTACCAAAACCTTGCCATGCAAACCCGATACACCTTGTTATATGTACACCACCTTTCCACTCCTCGCCTTACCCTAGCCGCCACATGCAGCACCATCATTGTAAATACTTATGAATGCCTATAATGCTGGGTGGCCTGCCTTCAAGATCATACCTTTACAGGGATTCTAATTTAGCCTCTCATCTTTTACTGTCAGTCAATTAAAGAACAAAATTCTGTGTTTAAGAATAAAAGTTATTAAATAATAAGCCTTCTCCCCCACTAGTAGAAGCTATACTTTCCCTGATTTCGTTATCAGCTCTTTGTTTCTGCCACAGAAACTGTATGTCTGGGTAAACGTAAGGAAAAACTTTTTGCACTGTGGGAGTGACAGAGCACTGGACCAGGCTGCCCAGAGAGGTTGTGGAGTCTCCTTCTCTTGGAGACATTCAAAACCCACCTGGACGTGTTCCTGTGTGACCTGGTCTGGGTGATCCTGCTCTGGCAGGGGGGTTGGACTGGATGAGCTTTGGAGGTCCCTTCCAACTCATAACATTCTGAGATTCTGTGATTTCGTTAAGGTACAGATTCAGTGAGGTAGGATAGACAAACAAGGTGCTTACCAGCCTAGTGTTCTCATTAATGTACAAAGACACTGAAGTAAAGTAGGCAGTAAAGTGCTTGCTATTGACTTTAGGGCAGCCAGGATTTAAACTTCATGTTTTGCAGATTGTGTTTAGTCCCTGCAATTAGCTTGCTCTGTGTGTGTGCTTAGGTACCAGTTTCCAGGGACTGGTCCTGGAAAAAGCGAAAAATTCTAAGGGAAAATTCTGCTTTGCCTGCTTTGTCTTACTCTGTGAGAAACACAAGTCTTTCTAGATTTTTTTTTTGTTTTCTATTTAGAGTGGTAGAAACGGGTTGTTTTTTTTATTCACCAAATTAAAAAAAAATCACTAAAAATATTGTTGAAGGTTTGAATGACTGTAGCTTCAGTTTTGAATTGAAATGAGTTTTTTTTACATACAATTATAACATTTTTTTATTCAGAGATTTCTTATGTAATTGCATTTATCATCCTTTCTGTTGTTTCAAGCATTTTCCATAGAACAATCTGATTTTTATCACCTATGGTTTTCTTCTTGTGCTCCCACAAAATCCAATGAGAGAAATACACATTTATTTATTAATTACATTATTTGATTCTAAGACTGTACATATGCATAGTTCATTTTAAGTGTAGAGACAGCACAAGAAGTAAAAGTTTTAAACTGAAGCTAGACTTAAACTGGATATAAGGAAGAAATTTTTACAGTGAGGGTGTTGAGACACTGGAACAAGTTGCCTGAAGAAGTTGTGGATGCCCCATCATTGGCAATGTTCAAAGTCAGGATGGACTGGGCTCAGAGCAATCTGATCTAGGAACCTGCCCATGGTCAGGGAGTTGTACTAGATGGCCTTTGAACGTTCCTTCCAACCCAAACCATTCTATGATTCTATTTCCCGTAGATATCTGTGGGGTTGTCACTTGAGTAAAGCTAATCTCATATCTAATGACTTGCATCATTATTACAAAGCATTAGAAATTGCTCAAGTTAAGGGAGTAACCGAGTTGATATTTCCCCACTGTGCCAAGCCTGCTGAGAGTAACCCTTCACTCAGTTATAATGTCAGCTTGGCCTCTTTTCCAAAAGAACCTTTTCTCTTCATAAAGAGAAGAAAGATTGCTCAGTTTTCTTCTTCAGGGTTAAAAATTTCACTATCAACGTTAAATGAAAATATGTACTCATTTGTTTGGAAGATGTTTTGGGGAATTTTTTTGGCCACAGTATGTTGAAGTTTGTTTTTTTTTTCTCAGTACTAATGTCATTGATCAATTTATTCAGATACACAGAATTAAAAAGAAAAAAAACCCCTTTTCCTAAAATCCTTATTTTTATAATGAAAAGTGTCATTTTTTTCATGAAAAGTTAACAAAAATAATCAAGACTATCTGAAAAAGCAGTTAATCTCTCAAGAATTAATTCTCTATTATTATTTTTTTCAAAGATGCATACAAGCTAAAGGACATATTCTAGAATAAACAAACATTATTAAATGTGAAAATAAGCAAACACACTTGTTATCTTTCTGAATCAAATTTTTGATGCGAGAGAGAACTAGAACATTACTTATAGTTGTAAACAAGCATTCTTTCTTTTTTCTGTGTTTATCCAGGAAAATGGAGATGCTTGCATAATGGTTAATTCAGACAACCTATTCATAAACCCCTTCATTGAGTTCCACCCCCCCGCTCTCTTACCCAGAGAATATAGCTCAATGTTTGTTGATAAAGCAGCTTGCTTCCCCACAGATGGTCGCACTGAAGCTACTCAAGAGCAGATGAGAAATTACACAAAAGTAGGTCTGCTTCATTTTAGGGCAAAAAACTGCACAAAACATATGCTGACTATTTGTTGTCCTAAACCATGCTTCATTCACCCTGAGAAATAACAACTGTGGATTAAGAGTATAAATAATAAAGTCAGTTTATTTGGAAGAGGAAGGATTTCTTCACTGTGGGCTACTGGATTCCAAATAGTTGGTCTGAAAAGATATATGAATACATAAACTCAAAGTTTTTAAAAATATAAAACCAGAACCTTCCTGCTTGGCTCTAAGGCAAAAGGAAAAACAAGTATTTAACAAATAAGGTTCATGGAGGATACAGTGGAAATCTGACATTTAAAATAGATCTTGTTGGGCAAAACATGTAATTTTGTTTCTATTGAAGTCTATTTAATTCTGCCACTCTCAGAATATAAAATACAGAATACAAAAAGCCTTTATATGTTGGCTAAGAGTGTTATGATCTCATGTTGTCCACCTGTTTGATGTGAGTATGCTGCTTTAGATTAAATAATCTGAAGTTTACTAGCATAAAATTAATGTTTCCAAAGTCAGAGAAAATGGTGAAAAAGTTGGACAGAAAGGTGCAAATTTAATAGATAAATGCAGCAGCATTCCAAATGAGTGGTAAATGCTCCAAGAGAATCGTGTCATAGGCAGAAACAAGGGAAGGAAGAATGGCAGTAACAAACTGCTGTGTCTATCCTGAAAATTGGAGACTTCTGTCACACCTCAGAACTACCTGAACTAATGAACGAAGTTAATTGATATACAAAATTGTTATGTATATAATCTGTCTGTAATTATAATTTTTTATAAACAGTGGGGTTTTTGCTATCAGTAAACACATGTGTTTTAATTAATTTTCTATCTCATCACTGGACATTGAGCTCCATTTAATGGTTTTTCAACACTTCTATGTGCTCTAGAGAAATAAAAGTGATTTTATAAACATCTGACAAATTTATAATGTTTATCAAAATAGTGACATGTCAGGGTGTGGAAAGATTAGAAAACTCAAGCTATCTCAAGTTTCTACAATACTTGAACTCTATTTAAACATATAGTTGCATATTCTGTGTAGGTAGCACAACAGTTTTCTCTTGCCTCTAGTTTGTTTGTTATTTCTTAAATGTTATTATAAATAAGATAGAGGCTATTTCTGGAAATGCATACTAGTCTTCATTTCAAAGAGTTATTTTACTTAGGAGTAATTCCAGGTAGATGTAAGGCTCAGTATACTATGAAGCATTTATATCAGATGACTTGGAAAAAGGATGTGAGGTGGTGAGTGTATCTGGTAGGTACAGCAGACAGCAAGGTCATTGGGAAAAGTCTTAAGGCGATTCAGGTTGAACAGCTATTGAGATCCCAGGTTAATTTAACACTTGTCCATGGAAGGAATTAGTGAAGGATGGTTAGGCACAGTGTGATTTATGAATCGCCAAGAAGATAAACCCTAAGAAGGGCTTTGATTCCTGTCAACCCTGTAGGCGCTGCAGTATGGAGTACAGCACCAGCCGTGTTCTGGGGGCCCACCTCTTCAGGCAATGCACTGGCATGCTGCCTGCTGCTAGAGTTTCTGAGTCTGTTTTTCAAAAGTGGATTTTGTTTGTCTGCCAGAATAGTGAACCTGGAAAATCTTGGCCAGAAGCAAGATTGTAGAGAAGCTGTAAAATATTCCAGACCTTTCAGCTGGCAGAAAGACACCTTCCTGTAGACAAGATTCTCATCTCTAGAGTGTTTAGATCCAGGTGAAATTTAGATTTCATTAGCTAGAATGTTTATTTCACTTTACTGGCCAATTAGAAAGAAAAAAAATATAATCAAATTTTCATTAGCCTGGCTATTTGCTTGCTCAGGTTACTACAGCACTAAATTAGAGTTCCATAAGAAATGCAGTCATTATTGTAACTAATTTTTTTAAAAGTATATATCCTTAGATATTTTAATTCTTTATTGGTAAAGAAAAACCTTGCTTATCTTTACATAATACATAAAGGAAAAAATTCTACTGTATTTCCATAACGGTAGAAGACATTAGAAAAATAACTTTGTTTAAAATGGTCATCTTATTTTCACAATAATTCTTTTTTGATTTGAAACCAAAACTAATACTGTTTTTTATATTTTTCAGTGAAATAATTAGAAATGTAAACAAGAAAACGTAAGGTTAAGTTAATCTATTGTCTAGAAGTTCAGAACAATAACAAAAGTTGAAATTCACATTTTCAGTGTCGGGGAAGAACTATTAAGACTTAATTTCAGTTATTTGAAGCAAAACTACTTGTGACAGTGTTTCCTTCTTCCTCCCATTCTCTTTATGACAGTTTACACAAGAATTATTCTTAGATAGTGACATCTCTGTGCTTTTTTTAATAGGATAGTTTAGAATTGTTAACATTATTTATCTTAGTCTGTGGCTCCAGCTGCTGCAATTTGTCTTTGAGATTCATGAATACTAAAATTCACCAAATTTAATTTAAAATGATGGAATATATTGCCATTCATTTACAAATGAGAAAAAACTGCTATAAACACAGAGGAAAAATAACTGGAAGAAATGGATGGTGTAATCATGCATATGTCGTTGCCAGCCTGATCTCCTCGGGCTGTCTGTGTGCTTTTCTGCTATAGCAGTCAATCATATGATACCGTATTGGAAAAGCTTCTTGAGATATTAAACAATGCATTTTTAATGATATTTTTGATGACTTTTACACATGCAGTGTGGGCCAGTGCAGCTGTACTGAGTTATGTCATTTTTTATAAGTGCACATTTTTGCAACACACCCTACCAATCAGAGCATGAAGGTCTCATAGTTCAGCCCCCTCAGCATCCAACTGCCTGCTCCCTGGCATCTTGTTTCTCCTTTTGTCTACACCATATACTATTGGCAGCGTTTATTTTGTAGCCAGTGAATATAACAGACTTTCAGACCAGATTCTGATTTCCATCTAAATAGAAATAGTATATAAGGCTATTCTGGGTTTATATTAGACTCTGCAAACATAATGTTATAATTTCAAGCAATAGAGAATACTACAAGCTGCTTTTTATCATTGGACAGCTCAAAAGTTGTATGTTGCATTTTGCACTTGGAGTTAGAACGTAGGGCATGTTCTTGTAAGGCAGGAGTTATCAATCTAGAACTCAGATATGCCAACCTGAGGATTTAAAAGGGATTGTGTTAATATGAGTGAAGGATGTATTATCTGAAGTCCAAGCTCTATATCTGGTTCTGTCAAATGTATTTTTTTTCAATTCTACAGCTACTTACCTTGTTTAAAAAAAAATAAAATTAAGCCCATTAACTCTAGACCACAGAGGTTGTGGCTCCCACTCTTATCTTTCACATAGGCAACTACAGTCAAATTGGGCAGGAAGCAGACTCAGCTGTGGACCAGCCTGTGCAAGCCCCTTCTGTTGTAGATGGCTGGGGAGTTGATCTGGCTCTGAGAGCCAGGGTGAGTTTCCTGAGCAGACTACCAATGTGGCTACTGGAACACGAGGGCTGGTGCATGCTCTGGAATCACAGAATCACAGAATCTCAGGAGCTGGAAGGGACCCTGAAAGATCATCCAGTCCAACGCCCCTGCCAGAGCAGGATCACCTAGACCAGGTCACACAGGAATGCGTCCAGGTGCATTTTGAATGTCTCCAGAGAACCTCTCTGCCTACAACCTCTCTGGGCAGCCTGTTCCAGTGCTCTGTCACCCTCACAGTAAAAAAGTTTTTCCTCATGTTCACACGGAACCTCCTATGCTCCAGCTTGCACCCATTGCCCCTTGTCCTGTCATTGGACATCAGAGAGAAGAGCCTGGCTCCTTCCTCCTGACACTCGCCCTTTACAAATTTATAACCATGAATGAGGTCACCCCTCAGTCTCCTCTTCTCCAAGCTAAAGAGCCCCAGCTCCCTCAGCTGCTCCTCATAAGGGAGATGCTCCACTCCCTCCATCATCCTTGTGGCCCTGCGCTGGACTCTTTCAAGCAACTCCCTGTCCTTATCTATCCTAATCTGGAGACAGATTGATGTTATCTGTTCTGACACTGTACATACCTTACAAAATATTTTGTTGGAATTTTTCTCCTCTGTGCTTAGATAGTCAGTATTAATGGGACAAGACAGGAATGTGGTCATGGATTCATACTAGGGTCTTTCTCATCGTGAGTTTGCTTAGTAGCCATTATGATGCTGGCTGCTCTGTAAGAGAAGCAGGCAGTCAGCCATGGTCTTTCTTGCATCATGGTGAGCCTTCCAATGCTGCATCTGTAAAAGTAGTTCTCTTGACCATGCACTAAAACTGGCAGCCCTATCACGTGTAGCTTTTGACAGCTGCAGCTTTTCTAATAAAAGACCGTTCGCCAATTCCTGATCAGCTTTGTGAAGCAGAGTTAATAATATATGCAAAGTGTCTGGGTCAGAAGCAGGGTTATGTGTGCCATACGATAAGATTTGCTGGTGATTTCTACAGAGTTCAGTTTGGATCAAATTTGGTGCAATTTAACTTGACAGCAAGAGTGTCTAGGGTTGGTTGGGTTTTTTTAGTTGTCCTTTGTTTGTTTGTTTGTGTTTTCCCCGGTGAGTTTTTTCCCCTAAAGTCTGAGACCTCTTCAAGTTCATACATAGAATATTCTTGCTAGTTGGCAGTTACCTATTTTTCCCTAGCATCATTCTCAAACAAGGTGAAACAGTTCTCACTGAAATTTTCTTTAAAAGATACCAAGCCTGAGAGCCTGGGAAATGATAATGCAAAAATTCAGCAAAATTCTAGGCAACAGAAAACTGTTGTATGCTTTTAGTCTACACACCACTGCCACCCTCAACAATTGTTCTGTTGAAATATGTTCTCTAAGCAGTCATATAGGGAACAGCATCCTCTAAATGAGCCATAGAGTGCCAGCCGGTTCATGCTAAGCATATTAATAATTCATAATGAGGTGCATAGAGATTTGGGGGATTTTGAAGCATGGATACAAATTTGCATCTTAAACTTGTACTCTAGATAAAGGAAGACTGTGTTCCGTGTCTAATGTGCAACATATACTCTGTTTATATTATTAATCACTGTCTCCTAACTGAATAAAATAAGGCATCCTTTCACCACTTATAAATACTTATTTTATAGCAAACTTAGGATTTATTTAATTTTTTAAAATTTAAGTGATCAAGATTTAATTGTATAGCACCCTTATCTTTAGGCAACACAGTTTTATAAAGACTCAGTTTTAGACTACTTTTCTGGATTCTGTAACTAAGGCCAGAATTTATATGATTTCCAAACTGCATCCTTGGAAGCCCGTGAAAGACAGAAATATAGATGTTTTACTGAAAAAGTGAAGTCAAAATTAGCAGTATATGTATAGAGCTGTGGGAATAAGTAATGGTTTTTGGAACTAAAACATGTTTAATAGAGGTTAATTCATTTTGAAAAAAACTGAGGAATAAACAAAGTTTGCTGTTAAAAGAAAGAAGCATACAACCAATTATAGCAGGATTGACAGAACAATAGAATCAGTCATTCTTGATGTCATAGTGAAATGATGCTAAATGAAATAGTGGACGTGTCTTTTGAAAATTGTATTTTGCTTTCACAAAGCAATGAGAGAAACCTGACAGAGAAAAGGATGATCATTTATCTTAGACTCCTATCCCTAGTATGGAAGGCTAAATTTCTTCCTACATGTCAACATATTGAACAGTATCTGTTTGATCAAAACCAGAAAGGACCATTTTAGATTCCTTCAATCTCCATCGAGAATATTTTTCCTACCCACCTCAAGCTAAAACCTTGCCTGTTTGACACCCACAACATTAATGGTGGCTGCTGATGCATAGGATGTTTTTTTCAGTGAACCGCTGCTGAAAAAGAATGGCAGAATACACATACAGAAAGCTCTGGCTGAGCAGACATTTCCATGCAGCTTGTGATCATTCTGTGCATGATCAGAAACCTCTAATTCACCTTTGGCTCAGGTGAAAAAATTAAAAAGTTGTAGAAACCACAGGAAAAAGAGGTTTCCACCAAACTCTTCCAAAATTTTAATTAAATACATCCACAATTAAAGTTTTTCTATAATTTGTCCATTATGTGACTGTCAAAATTCTTATATGATGTAACAGAAACCATATTTTCTTAAATATCTTTCTAGAAGCAAAAGAAGAAAAATAATGTTTCTTGGATCCTTATTTGCTAACCCTCCTATTTCTTGCTGTATCTTTTGTGCTAGAGTTAAATTTGCATTAGAACAGGGGTGAATCCCTGATGGCCTCTGCTATTTTTTTTCCCTGAAATATAAAAAGACGTGCTTATGGTGTTGTAAAGGTCAAACTGAGGTCCTGAATTCTCTTTTCACTTGCTTTGGTTTTCCCCTAGTATTGCTCCATTGCTTTCTGTGCACTTACTTTTGATTTAAAAATTCTGTACGAGGAAATTGAAACCATAAAACAGAATGCAAGAAATGAGGCAGCACACTATGGAACTCAGGTTATTCTCTGCAAATAGCTTCTGTCCCTAGACATTTATTTTTTTTTTTTCTATGTGCTGTAAATTTCAAATGTTTAGTAATATAGCCAGAATACAAATATAGCAAAGTATATTCATTTTTAGTTATGGCAAGTGTTCTATTAAACAAGCCACTGATAGTGATAATTTTGTGGCTTATGGGAATACGATTTAATAAGTATGTCTAAAGTTAGGCATGTCAGTAATCCCGTTATTTCCGTTTTTCAGATATGATAGCAAATATTACATTGTAATGCAGCAGAATGTAGAATTATCTGTAATATCAGAACTAATCCAGGTCCTGAAAACAATCTAGTTACCTGACTGCAACACTGTACTTTGGCTAATTTACACAGCTGAGAAATCAAGGTGAGCTTTTCAAGGTTCTGCCTTTCCTTAACTTTATTCTGTAGCAACAGGTGTAAGAAGCATCTCCTATGTTTCCATGAGCACAGTGAAAAGCACCCCAACGTTTGTATGGCAAAAAGAGCTTTGCTTATGTCTCCTTTCCTCTACCCCAGGCATAGTCATTTTGTATAATATTTAATATTCCCCTTTGCATTCTTTGACACTATCTGGTAATTCAGCCTGGACACTGGAATCTAGGTGTCTACAAAGATCAAGTAATTAACTGTCTGCTAGTAGGATGCAGAAGTATCTCGCTTCGCCCTCAAAAAACAAGACCAAAAGCAAAACAAAGCCCAGACCTTAAAGAAGAGTAATGAAATCATAATTTTAGAAGTTATTGTTATAGTTACAAATAGGCCTCAAGCTTATTGGAATATAGACCTTATGTAACAATCTAGCAATCACCCTTACTGAGTAGTGAGGTAGTTTAGGACAAAGTTTTACCTAGACAGTAAGTAATCCATGTTCTCCAGTTGTGTCTTCATCTTGGTAACTGCATTCAGTAATTTGAAAGCTTTGCAGTGATAGAGGGTGTGCAAAGAATAATTCTGGTAATATCAATATTTGTAAAGTTAGTAAATTTCTAACTGCATTCTATTTTGCAAAAATTTTTATAAGCAAATACATAAATATACCAGAAGTTCAGAGTGTATGTTGGCTAATTTTAGTTGCTGTACATAGGTGTGTGAAAACAGGAATTTTGACTGTTTCTTTTTTTATTTAACATTTATTAAGTTTGTTTCTCATGGTCGAGGCTGATGACATTAAATGGGTATCACACATTTGAATGCATTTGTATAGGAAGATCATAATTAATTATACTTGGTCTATGTTGTTGTACCTGATAAGACTCTTTCTTTTCCCCTAAGAATAAATTTCTGTAGATTTTGGTTGTAGAATCACGTTTTAATAAAACTTTTCTCTGCAGTCAACTCGTTTAGTTAGCAAATGCTTTCTGAAGGTTCTTAGGGTTAGTTGAAAGACTAAAACTCTGACATGTACCCCAAAATGGGCAAGATAGAACATCTAGAGTGACTTCATTGGAAAACAGAATTTAGAAAATTAATTAGGGGAAGAACCTAGGAAAATAGGAAGAAGTCTGTGTAGTCTGTGTGGCTGAAAGAATACACTGTATTTTTTTAGGCTGCTAGAGAGCTTGGTCAGATAAATCTTCTTGCGCTCAGGGAGACATTTCTTGACTCTGGCTGTCAATGATGTGAATGCATGTTTGGGATGTAATAAATCCATGTTCACGGTCTTACTTTTGGTTAAGCAGAGCAATAATTGCACTGGATCACCTGCCTTGCAGTTGACAAACTAAGCTCTTCTGTCAGGATTCCAATATCTAGAAACAAGGCAGTTTTAGTTTAGTATTAAAAAGTGTCAAAGTCTCATTTTATTTATTTATCCTTCCATCGTGTTTTGTAGAACAGATTCGCACTTCTCCTGCAGAGTTGTGTTATCAGTCCAAATCTTCTCCATGGTGATAAATATGAAACCAATCTGATGGTTTAAGTGAAAATGAATTACCTGTTTACTCTGGCAATAAGAGGTAATGATGAGGCTTAAACAACTATGGACCTCTAAATAAGCACTTACTGCTAAACAATGCTTTTCTGTAACTAGGTCAAAAGATAAATAATCTGCCATGTTTACCTATTTTGGTCCTGAAGAAGCTCACCATTAATCTGTTTATAGAAAGATGCACATATATCAAAGGAGATACACAAGTGTAAATCTGGAACCAAGGCATATGTGAATTGGTTCTTTATTCGGTTCTTGGGACAAATGGAGGATTTTGTCCCCTAAAATTTTTATGATAACACTGACTGTATATTTTCTTTTAAAAAGACAATACTGTTCAGAAAACACTACTTGCTTCCCAGGAGTACTCTCCCTCCTTCCCCCTTGTTTCTCCCACTGTTACAGCTTAAAATAGATGAGAATACTACAGAGAAGATCTTTAGGCAGTAATTTCTCTGGGTTATTTCCATATCTGCAAAGTATTTCCTTTCAGTCTCATAGATGTTGGTACCCAGATGTGTCAGATGTTTCCATTACTGCCCCTAGGACTAAAGTCTAGAAAAGCAGCTAATACATCAGTAGCAAGCGTGTCCTTGGGGATGATGGAGTTCCATCAATTATCTGGACCAGATGCTGAGTGTAAGATGTGGCTTTTCCCTTGGTGCTAATGGCTTGAGTCATTTTGGCAATTGTAATAGTCTCCCGGTGTATTAAAAGCATATTAAAACGTCATCTTGCTCAAATTAAGGCTGAATTATCCTTACAGATATATAACACTTCTAAACTAGCTGAGTCTAATAAAATTATGCTTGATTTCCACTTGTAGTTCATTATGACTTAACAGGAGAACAAAACTTATAATGCTTTAAGTAGACTCTGGCTTATCCTTGCTTTTATATCAGTGTTTCACTGTTTTCACTGCTGGAAATTTTCTTGCCTGAATCTTACCTGCCTTCTTGCAGTGCACAAGAGCATCCTCACCTGCTCACTCTGAACACAGAGAACAGACTATTCTGAAATAGTAAAAAAAGGGAAAAAGTAAACTCGAATTTTGAGAAAGGGAACACATGGGCCTAAGGAAAAGACAGTAATTAGTGAGTAGCAGATCAGACCTAGGATGAGATTTTGAGAGGACAATCTGTCAAAATGTACCAGCCTGTAGGGACATATGTTACCCACCTGCCTTGCTGTAACTGGAGTGTATCTTCTGCTTGTTTGGCATCCTTGGGAGCTTATTTTCACTGTTTGCAGTAAGAAAACACTTAATGGAGGCCTAATTCTAGGGGGAAAAGCTGATAGTTATATCCTTTCATGGCTAAGGAAAGAGAAATAGCATATTGCTGGCAGTCCTGCAATATGGTACCTGCTACAATGCGAACAAAAGCAGAATTTTGTTACAGGTCACAAAATTCTTTCTGTGTCCTTGAAAATGTGCATTGCTCTTCATTTGCAAGTTGTTGAAGCTGTTACCTTTCTGGAGTTACCTTATCTTATCCTAATTTCTTTAGCTTGTAATAGCTGTGGCCTATTTACTTTTGAGGTCTAAATCATCTTGGTTTAACAGAGGCATGGTTACCTGGGGCAGTTTCTATTCCCTGTAGAAGGATGCTTTTATGATTATGATGTTTATAAGCCTCAAGCAAGTGGTTGGGAGGACAACATAGCACTCAACTCCAGATGGCCCAGTTTCAATGCTACTAACGTGATTAACCTTTTATTTGGAACCACTATTTCTTTCTTATTTGCACCAAATGCATTTCTTGCTTCAAGAAATTTTTCTGTGATTTTAATTTTATAGTGAGGTTTTCTGTGGACTGCTTTGCTCATTATCTTTCCTTCTTAGTATGGCTTTTAAAGACATTGATATCTTTTTAATTTGCTTTCTGAAGCATATAAGAGCTGGGTAACCTGTGAGTCTTGTAATGCTGCTTACTTTTTTGAAGCTATGATGAACCTTGCAAGGTGATATTACATGTTGTCTGCTAAGTCAATATAGTTAGTTAAACCTTCTTTTGCTTTTGGAATTCTGCCACTTTATGTATGGTATAGTTAAAAACAAGCGATTTCAACTTTTCCCGAGGATGGGGTAATAAATTAGAAGTATTTACCCTTCAGTTCACTCCCTTAATTTTAACATTTCAATCCAGTTTTCAGCTTAGTTCCAGTCCATTTGCACCATGAGAGTTGTGAATGCCAGTCACAATGCTTGCTGGCAGAAGAGCACTATTGTAAGACCTCTGCCTATGAAGAAAGAGGCAGCAAGAAGAGAACTGGAGAGCTCTAGTGAAGTTACCCACTACCACCATGATCTGTTAAGAGCTCTGTGTCAGTGGCATAGGTATAAGCAGGATAGCAGATGTTCTGAGTATTTCCTGAGGTCCCTCTCTCTGAATATTCAAGAGTAAGAAGAGCTGATTTGGTTTAAAGATGAATTTTTAATCTTCTGAAGTTCAGCTTCAGCTTCTTATCTTAGCTAATTTTTGTTTTAATAATATTGTTAATATTGTGTTGTTACATTTTTGAAACACTTTATCTCTGCATCTCTTATCCCTGTGAAAGAGTTCTTTAAAGTCTCCAGCTGAAGGTTGACGGATATATTGACATTGTTTTAGCAGGTTTCTTTAGCAGCTACATAATATCGGTTGTAACTGAGAAACTTGTCTTACAGAAGTAGTTTTTCTGCAGTTTTAGTTAGCAGTTTTGTGTGCCATTGATATAGAATAGATCTTAAATAAATCAGAGGTTTGGCCAACTTTAAGGCTCTTTATTTTTTTTCATTGACTTGTTTTCTTATTCAGGGTAATTCTGATCACTCAATTGTTCTCAACTTTAAGACCGTCTGATTTGGACAATATGGTCTTGGGATGCTTAAAACTTTAATTGTTTGTTTTCTGAATGCCATGTTAGGGAATGGATTTGTCCTTTATTGATAGATTAAAGCCTACTAAAACTTTTTAAGGAGATGACACTCTTATACTCAACATTATTTCTTGTGTGTGTGTATGTGAGATGTCATTTTTCCTCAGACAGGAAGGAGGAACAAACAATGAAATGTGTTGGAAATGTACCTGAGTAAGTAGTCTGTTCTTCATATGTTTACACAGAATGAAACTAATAACTACTTAGGTTTGAAAACCTGTGCCTAGCAGCACAGTAATTCTGGACTGTCAGGAGATTTGGTATGTGCCTCTGAGGCATCTATTACTAGCCACTGTCACTGAAAGCTATTGGACCAGATGGGGATATCCCCATGTTGAAATGTTACTTTCTCTACGCAGAAGCATGCTGGCAAATCAAGTCAACAGGCATGTTTATATGTTAGCATTAGGATCACTACAGACTACTGATGGGGAGGGACAGATGTACTTAGGTAAGCAGATACAAGTTCAGCATGCTGACAGACGCTTGCTTTATTCTGGTATTTTAAGACAACATCACTTTTTCTACAGTCAAGGCAGAAATGGTGAGGTTGCTTACAGAAACAACAGTGCATAATAATGAACAAAACCCCAAAATGTTAGCAACCTTTACTTGCAGATAGAAGGGAAAAGAAAAGCAAACCTAATAGTATTTTCATATTTTTCCCACTGTATATGTGGGCAAAATACTGTTAAGTATCTTATCTGTGTGTGTAGCAAAGAGCATAAGCAATAGGATTTTCAGGGAAAATGCTTTCTAATTTTTGGAAAACTAAGTTCAGTGGCTAAGTTCAGTGTATTCCAGGTATGATTTTCCATAATAGTTTGGGTTAGTAACCAAGACTTTATTTTAGATATCTCCCTCAGTGAATACTTTGGCAACACATTCTTTTGGCGTAAAAGGGGGTATTTGGTTTTCTTTTCACTGTGGTAACACAGTTACTTTTGATCACTGTACATACCTTTAAGTGCCTAAGTCTGTTCTAGGATTAGAAGCCAGAGAATTGAACACTTATACATACAATTTCTTCTTTTAGACTTGTAAAAGATTCAAGGAGAATCAACTAAGAACAAATCTTGTAAGCCATTTATCACCCTGTGGATGTTGATATTTATTTCTTTGCTATTTATGGAATTTTTAAAGGAGCATTTTAAAAGCTATCACTGCATGGCTGTTCAAAAGCAATGTAATTCCTAGAGATTAGCACAAGTTGTCAGTTCTGCTTGTGATTGTTTCATGCCAGCTGGTCTCCTCTGGTTGCAGACATGACTTGTACAGCATAGAAGAATTGCATAGCATCTTCTGACTTACAGGAAGATAGACTCTGTTACAGAATGGTTATTTATTTTCATATTTTTTAACATTAGAGTTCACACCAACCAAAAATTTGCACTTAAAAGGATGCTCATGATTAATATTGTGACACATACAATATCATTTACTTTTGCGGTTCTTCCAGCTAAATTTAGGAAGACAGTTTTAGGTCGTGAAGTCTAGAGAAACATTTCAAATACAGAAAAAGACTATGCACAGTTAACATGCCATGTATGAATTTATGTGGATAAAATTCAAAATGGCGTTTGTTCACCATGCTCTATCACAGTAGATTTAATTAAAATGGATTCTTCATTCTTCTGGCTGGGATGTTACACACGCATATGCACACACGCACATACAGAGCATTTAGGACATTCACAAAGACTGGGTATTCTGTAGTGTTTAGGATTATTTAGTTAATTAAATATTTATTTCTAGAACTTGGGATACTATAGGAAAGATCTATCATGTCAGCCAAAGAGGAAAAAGTTAACAAAAAAACTGCCCTACATTTTTATCTAAAGCTCTTCTATGGTATCATTAACATCTGTGTCATACAAGCATTGGTTACTATGTTCTCGGTCACTGTGACTGAAATGACAGGACGGGCTGCAGTAGAAGGAACTGAATTGAGAATGGTATCAGTACTGGTATCAACACTGAACTAACCGTGGAGTGTGAAAGGCAGAGATCGAGGACTGTTGGGCTAAACAGTTTGAGGAGTAAGATCTTCACTGCAAGTAGTCGAACAATATAAATTACCTGATAAAAGTCTGAACTGTACCTTCACTGAAGAGAAAGTTTCTTTTAGTTTACAAGAGAGATTCAACAGTCACAAACCCAGCAGTAACAATTACCATATTTATATCTAGTTTAGAATAGTTAATTGGAAGTAATGATTTCTCCTTTTCTTTCATGTCTCTATTATCATGACTTCATTTAGGTTTGTCAGTATCTTCTCTTCATTGTGGAGTATATATATTAGCTTCTACACACACAGTCGGGCACATATATGCACATATATATGTATATGCATGTATACCCAGGTATATACACTTAAGACCTTCACGTTTTTTACATGAGGGAATATTTCATTATCTTGTTATAATGCACTAAGACCTGAAAAGTCTTGTACCTCAGTTGCAAAAATGTCAAATTCTATAAATAAAATACTTTGGCATGAGGGTGGCTTGGAATACACATTTGGCTTTAGAAAAAAAACCAATGCCAGTCATCCTTTGTTGTAAAAAGGACCAAAGAAAGGACAAGACATTTTCTAAAGATGTTTAGTAATAAAGAAATTACTGTAAGCATGTAATCCCTAGTTTTATTAAATGAGCTAGTTAAAAATCAATAGAAAATACTAGTGGCAGTAGTAGCAGTAGTGGCAGTCTTTCAGGTCTTAAGTTCTGAATTGCTCTTCTTCCTATAGAAACCTTTAGTACTGAAGGCCTCTTGCTCATTGATGTATGCTCAACTGACTCTCATACATGTGACCATGAGAAAATAAATTTTCATTTAGATATGTAGTACTGTCTTGGGATGTTTAGGGAGAAACTGGAATAAAAATAAACTTCTAAAGTGGACAAAATAGAGAAAATATTTCCTAAAGTTTTGCCAGTGCTAGTTAGCTGAAGTTTAAGTGAATTGCATGGCTTTGAAATTTATTTTTATAAATTAATTTATAAGCTCCAGAAAGCTAAGTATTCTAGAAAACAACTTTTTCCACACTTTCAGTATCTGATAGTGGTATCATATTCTTAGAACATTGAAGTTGAGTCATGAAGAATCATTGCACAAAGGTACACTGTAAGCTAAAGGTTTCTTTATTGTCATAAAGTATAATTCTCATTTGCATACCTCCCTTTCTGCCTGTCAGTCTATGTACTCAAGCTTTCAATTATTTATAGTTCAAATGTGATGAGTTTAAACTTACCGGTTCACATAACCCACTAAACCTCTTTGTCACTACCAATTATGAGTGTTTAATACTGTACTTACAGCTGTCTCTCTGTTTCCCTCTGCTGTTCTGCTGAGACATTGCTTGTTTTTCCAGTCCACCCTGGTCTGTGACACCTCACTTAGGTTATTTTAAATCCAAATTATGTTATTTTCCTGGAGACATCTGCCAGAAGGTCTCCAAAACTATTAGAACGCATGCTTTATGGTGTGTTCAGAATATATAAACACATTGGGAAGGAGACATGTACAAAAACACATACAATAAGACAAACGATGACCTTTCTGGGTTGTGTAGCCAGCACTGACAATGCCAGAGATGTCATATTCCAGCTGTTGGATGAAAATTGCTTTTACCAAAGGTGAGATGAGCTAAGAAAGCAAGCACCAGGAGGAAAGCATTTTTTCTACCTACTACTTTTCCAACAAGGACATTCAGAGATAGTTATGACCTGGGGTTGCAAACCCTTGCAAAAGCAAGACAAGAGGGGAGGTAACAGAAGAGGGAAGCTCCCACATGTTTCCCTGAGATCTGTTGCCATTGAGTGAAACTTTCAGGTTTTTCTTCCATGGAAAAGAAAAATTCATCTAAGCAGAATAAAAATAAATATATACAAACATTTATTTCTAAAAGCAACTTCACTCTAGTACTGTTGCATTTTTCTACTGCAAGTACAATCTTTTAGGTTTAACTCCATCAGTTAAATTTGTTAACCTCTTTTGCTCCAAATTCTTAAGTTTACTATAATGAATGTATTTCAAAATTTCTCTTCTTTCATTAACAATATAGACAAACAAAGGTTTTTTACTGTTAACTCTTTGTAAGTGCAGGTGCAGCGGATTTTCCTGGTTTGTGTGAAAAAGAAAATAAATCAGTGATGTTTGCTCAATTAAAGTAATGATGTCTCTTAATACTAATGGATTTTTTAGTAAGTCTCCCAACTATTTTAACTAACATGAAGATACAGAATATGTTCTCAACAAACAAGTCATTTGCTTTCTGTAATTTACTCTCATTTAGGAGTGGAATAATTGTTTTCAATGGTCTAAGCTTCCAAAATCTTCATTCCATTGCTATATTTCTCCAGAGATATACTGTTGCACACTTCTAAAATTTTCTGATTCCTTCCACCATTTCAGAATTATGCTAAATTCCTTATTTACATCTAGATTATGTTATTTTTGGTTTTAGTGTCCTGGACTTAAATTTGTAAAAGTTGAGAGGTGCTAAAGAACCATCTAATACTTCCTTCCCTAAGAAGTCCAGATCTAAAGGAGAATTTAAAATGCAGTGTCAGGTGCTTTTGCAAGACAAGTATGTCTGGGATAAATACTTGACAGAAGAAGTTAGTGAGATTTCAGAGCTATCAAAGGCTTAGGTCTTCCTTCTAAAGTCCAAACACTTTACAGAAACTACTTGATACAGCATTATGTTTCTGCAAGTGACATAATGGTGGTTTTATTTAAAGGGAATTTCTGATCAGATGACATTATTTAAGAGTAAATTAATTTATGCTGTTTTCTTCTGTGTTGCTTCAGACAAATAAAGGTGGCACCAAAACCCCCAAATATCTTCTTTTTGTGCGTGACATCTAAGCTGATTAACAGCTTGGTATTGATATTGACCAGTAAGACTTTCACAGTATGAATTTTTTGAGATGTCTTTTGCGTTTGGTTTGATTTTCATAATATTTTGGTCAAATGGCTGACTGTTTTTTTTTTTTCTTAAATATTTAATTCAAGTATTGCAAAATGGTTTTCCCCAAACTCAAACAATTGTGATTGAAGTACTTATTTTTAATGTCTTTTGCTTTAGCATTTGTAGAGGTTTCGGGTGCCAGAGTGACACTTCTTAGGGCCTCAAGTTTTGAGGGGTTACAAAGGCTGCCGGCCCAGGCTGTCCTATTCCTGTTGGCAACCCTGGGGTCAGAAGGGTGAGGAGCTGAAGCCAGACACTCTAACCCTGTCATCCACTGTGGAAGAAACCTGGTCTTAGAAAGCTGTTCTCATGTGCTGGTCTCTTGGCTGATACTTCTGACTCAGACTTTGAGCTGAAAGACTGCCTTTTTCTCTTGTTTCTATAACTTTAGCACTGGCCAAATAAGAGAGTGGCAGACAGCTCCAAATGATTAGAGAATGCTTTTAAGGTATTTCTGGTAGCTGTTGTAAAGGGTCAGGGGCATGGCTTTGCAGTGTTAGTTGTTTCTCAGAGACAGAAATGGCTTCAAACCTGCCAGCTGAATCACATGCAATCATCTGCCTGTGTTCTTCCTTGAAATCTCTGTGTATGATCCTTTTCTGCTCCCTCCATCTGCTGTGCACTTCCTGGCATGTAGCCGGGACATTTCTTAATGGAGCAGACAGCTTTACTGTAAGTGCATGGATCCTGGAGATTGCTGCAGTGCAAGGAAATCCCTATGCAAAGCAAAGCTCAGGAAAGTTTGCAATTAAAAGCAAGAACAAATTTACTCATCCTTCGCTGCTCTCTTTTGGTAGACAAGCCCACTTCTACTGAAGTCAGAAATCTGGTACTACTTTATTAACGTAAAATAACATTTACCTTCCTTTAAGGCACTCCAAAGGTCCTGGTATTTTCCACTGATTTACAAGAATTACATGGGAAGTTCCCATGTTCTTATTGTTCCATGAGCAATTGAGAAGTATTATATGGACAAAAAACATAATTTTAATATTAATTTAAACACTTTATAACACTATATAAAGTGATGCCAAATATTGAACTTCAGTATATCTTTTAAATTAAATCAAACATGAAAATTCCATTCTGGTTCTGCAGGCTCACATGCAGTTAGTCCAATTTAAGCTATTTTAAGTTGTAGTCCATGTTATTTTAAAAACTCAGCTCTTGCAAATAACAAGGAACATTAGATGTTTCTAGCAGAGAGAACTTGCAATTAAAAACAGGGAACAAAGAGCCAATTAAAGTAGATCTGAGGTTCTTTAGGAATATATGAATTTAAAAATAAGTGTGTATCATTCAAGAGATATAAAGGAAAAAACTAAGTTTATGTATACACATTCACACATATGCTTGTATTTGTATATTCGTACATTCTGTGAAAGTACAGTAAGGTAAAAACACTATTGAAATTTGATGGAATCACAGATATTCTGGGAAGCAAGAAATGTATAAGGTGTTTTAAAACTATGTAGAAATAAATGAAACAGAGCAGAAGGATAATCTTAGGTTTCCTCAGAAGTTTTACGCAAGCACAGGCAAAGATAAGTGTTTATTTTGGCATGGACAAAAAAGGAATGCCTCTGTGCAGCCAGGTTCTCAAACTAGCCTAACACCAATTAAAACTGAGCATTGAGATGTAATTAAGTTGATCAGCCTTGTTGAGACTAAGTTAGCTGTGAGTAAAAGAAGCAAAACTTTAAATGCTATAAGTAAAACGAATGTCAGAAATTGGTGTGCTTACAGACTTCATATCCTTGTTAGACGCAAGATATGAAATCAATATTTTAGCACATAAATTCTGTCTATAGCCTGTTTTGGGGGCTTACTGATAGATCAAGGGAGTGGAGCATCTCCCTTATGAGGAGCGGCTGAGGGAGCTGGGTCTCTTTAGTTTGCAGAAGAGGAGACTGAGGGGAGACCTCATTCATGTTTATAAATATTTAAAGGGTGAGTGTCACGAGGATGGAGCCAGGCTCTTCTCGGTGACAAACAATGATAGGACAAGAGGTAATGGGCACAAGCTGGAACACAGGAGGTTCCACTTAAATTTGAGAAGAAACTTCTTCTCAGTGAGGGTGACAGAGCACTGGAACAGGCTGCCCAGAGAGGTTGTGGAGTCTCCTTCTCTGGAGACATTCAAAACCCGCCTGGACGCCTTCCTGTGCAACCTCATCTAGGTGTTCCTGCTCCGGCAGGGGGATTGGACTGGATGATCTTTTGAGGTCCCTTCCAATCCCTAACGTTCTGTGATTCTGTGATTCTGTGATTTGACTTTGATCTTCCTCTTTCTGGCTGTCTTGGTGTTTTCCCCCTTGCACAAGAGACAAAACTTTAAAAATTTTGTAGATACTGACTATGATGACTTTCTGTCTTTGGTGCTTAAATAGAAAGCATTCCGCCTCATGAATTTTTAAATAGTATTAATAGGTAGAAACATTTTTATCCCACACATTTGATAAATTAATAAGGCATTGCAGAGGGGAGAAGTAAAGAGTAAAATACTAGTGAGAGTGAAAACGAGTGCATTTCCTGAAATACTTTTGGCAGAAAGTACAGGCTTCTGAGAAGCCTAGTCTTGGCCAGTGAAGAACAAAGAATGAATGACAATGCTAACTTGAAACTCTCCTCCATCCTTTTGTGCCTTTTGTTATTACAGTGTATGTGGAAAAAGTATACTACCTTGTTTTCTCTGTTAGCCTTGAGGTTAAATGAAAACTGATTGACCTTGTTAAATCAGGCTGAAAGAGATAACATCCTGTAACTGACACAGATGCATTTTAGCTAATAAGAATAAAGATAATTCAGAAGAAAAATACACATTTGAGACCATAAGACATACATGATTATTGAATTTTTTTTTAAATTATGTACACATCTAACTGAGAACTGCCATCTAAAAGGTTTGAAGAGATAATCCAGAAAAACTTTGAGACAGTCATTATATAGTAGTCATATCTGCGCATGTGGATTGTATGTGTACATAGTTAGTGAAAACCTATGTTGTTATAATGTCATTATAATGACCAACAGCAAAATAAAATTAACTGCCCATTACCTGCATTATGTTACCTGCTTTCTGTGACTAAAGACATTTTGTGCTGCTCATCACTCATTTTCACTGCATTCTTTCAGAGCTAAGATGCATATGCATAGCCACAGTAGTCATATGTATGTATATACACCATCTATTTTGCCCGATGTTAGGCTGAGTTATGGTCCCACTGCAGCTCAAACAGAATTTCCCTGTGTGGGTCACAGTAACAACAGTGTTTGTTACTATTAAACAAAATAAATAACAAACAAGTGCAAGCACCCTGTTGATTAACATTTTTGAGAATATCAGAGAAGAAACAAATTGGGTATAGGCACCCTATAATGATCTTTATCTACACCTCCTCACACATGATACAGCTCTTTCCCCCTAAAGCATCTAATAGCGATGTATGACTCCTTAGGACTATCTCAGGAATGAGTAAGATACTTTAGCAGGCAACACTACCCCGTCATAATAAATTCACAGATGAGACAAGGAAGATTCTTGTGTGTACAGAACTAAGAATGAACAAGACTAAATATTAATATTTGATCAGTTTATTCACTGTCACAAAACATGAGCAAGTTTGGATATTTTCTTTTTTGAACTTAAGTATATATATTTCAGGAAATACATTACTTACAAACTGTGTGATATGTATGTTCCTTTGTAATGTCTGTTGAGAGTTAGGTTGCAATAGAGCATCATGCTTTAGCACATGCTATTATTAGTGTAAAATCCTAGCACAGCAACAGTACCACTTGTGCTAGATGCTGCAGAAACACTCAAATAAGCATGATTCTGATTTCAACTCTGTACAGTTATCTTAAAAAGAAGATAAAATGAGCAAGTGGGAATTTAAAAAAAACAACAAACAAGGTTATGTCTAATATTTTATCAGAATAAAAAATACATAATAAAAGCAAAGACTAATCCAACTTCCTTTAGGGGTGTTTTCCTGCCTCTGACTTTGACTCTAAATATATCCGCTCCTCAGTATATATATTTTTGTCAGCTCTGTCTTGCTAGTCAATTCCCTTGGCTTTCCCTCTGGGCCTTTATGTTGGTGTTTTTACACTGTAGCTAATGCAAAAAAAAAAAAAAAAAGTCTTAAAATATCCTTTTGATTCTCCTTCTCCAAGCAGAATTTGGGACTAGCAAAGACAAAGATCAGTTTAGCATTTCACTTCAGTAGATCCTATAGCACAATATGCTTTTTCTAAAAGCAGGATACTAGTGTGTTCTGTGATGTCTTGCAAGGATATAACCAACAGAAGACTGAGAAATGTGTGGTATTCAGGAAGCAGAAATATTATTATGAACATCTGCAACAGGAGCAGATTATGCTGAGCTTGGGATCTTGCAAGGAACAACAGTTCAGACTGTGTGTCAGTGAAAGGTAGCATATTGTTTCTCAATACTGTAATACTTAGTCTTCAATAAGTCTTAAGTGGTGACATTTAAAAGGGCATTTTCAAATCGAAATTTGAGACAAATTATGGCAATTTCTGTCAGCCTCTGAGGACCCACAGTCATAATGTTTCCGAGCTTTTGTAACTCAGGAAAATGCACCCTCTAGGGGGTGCCACAGCAACCAGTGGGAATGTACCAATGCTGCTTACTCTGCAGCATACAGAGCTGCTGGATGTCTCTGCATAGTAAGAAGAAGAGAAGTGTTTTCACTGAAAGCTCTCTTGAGGAATCTTGTTTTTGAGACCTTTTAATGACCTGAAATATCCAAGCAGTACATAATAAATAAAACAAATGCAAATAAATGATGGAGCCTACAAGAGCTGTCAGACTGTTGTGCAACCAGCTACCATGACTTTTTGCTGTGAAGTATATAGAGAAATATGTCCCCAAGAGTGAAAATTGTCATTAGGTGTAAAAAAGTAACCATAAAGCAAGGGACATCTCTGCTGAATTTTATGTACTATACTACAGTCACTGGGACACATCAGTACATGAAAACTCCACTAGAATGAATGGCTAATTCATGGCAATTCATGCAAACATTACTCATGTCTTCTGGCAAGGTTATCTAAGGATAAAAATTGTAAAAATAATGTATTCAAATGAACTACTTACTGTACAGACCTGCAGTCAGTTAAAGCATCTCCCTTGCTTATCTCTGCCTTCATACAGTAAAAATAAAATAAAATAAAATGGGGTCTTTTTTGCATTTAGTAGATGAATTAAGAAACAATTACATTATACAATAAAAAAGGTCTACTGACTTGTGATACTAAATCATTCATTATGCAATAACATACATTAAGCAGTTGTTAATGAACTATATTAAAATGCAAGGAGAATTAACCTTATTACATTGTGATTCTGAAGTCTATAGACATTTTGGGTAGAGGTGGATAGCTGTTGATTAGTGAGTCTGCCTGGTGCCAATAAAACTTCTCTGTAGAACCTATTTATTTAATGAATCTGCACAGTAGGTTTTGGACACTGAAAATCACTTCACAAATTGCACATTACCATAGATTTGCAATCAAACTTGCATTGAAAGATGATGTATAATCGAAGTTGTAGTGAAAACATCCAATAATTCAAACTCCTAGTACGTTCCTCAAGGAACAATTTCAAGGAAAATAAAACACACAGGTCCCTTTGAGTGTTGGTCTTTGGCATCCCACAGCAGCTTTAATAAAAGATGTCTCCCTCCTTCTTTGCTTCTGAAAATATTTATGTGGTGGCATAATCAGTTCTGCCGGCTCCTGCTGTAAGACAAGCCAATAATAAAAATGAGTATTATTATCTTAGTGTAGGGACTGATGCTGTAATGTCAAAACAGTTGTCCATTTATGAAAGAATGCGAATGCTTAACCCACTGGTTCCTGAAACTAGCACTTTACTAATGTCTGTGTGGATAACAGTCACTTGTGAACTTCCAGGTGTTCAAGGACTTTCCAGTCAGCAGAAAATTTATTCTGAATCGCAGCTAATAGGACAAATAATGTGGGAAAAATTGAATGCAAAGGTTAGGTTTAGTAGAACCACTTTCATGCTGAGCCTGTTAGAACTTTGCAAGAGACAAAAATATCATATGTGCTGAGTTTGACCATAAATTGTGATAAAAAACATCTCTGGATTTTTTAAATTTTGGTGTTTTTTTTTCCCAGAACATGACAAGGTCTAGGAGGTCTTGATATTATGAACAGAGCAAGACAAGAAACATTATTATTGTAAACATGGCTCTTAGCAAGTTTTACAAAGCTTATGAAAAATTCACGAGCTCCTGCTACGATGGACTAAATAAATATTGCTGTTGTGTTTAGATGGTTCTTGACAGTTTTTCCTTTTTCCTCTTACTGGCTCTATTTTCTTAAGAAAAATGAGAAAAAATGTATAATACTTTTCAGTCTATATTATCTGACAATCTTAGAATTGTTTTATAACCATGAAAATGCTTCTAAGAATACTAGACTTCACCAGATTGAAGCTCTTTGTGTTGCATTATTCACAGGCTATTTCAGGAGAAGATGTAATGAACCTGTGGTAGGTGTATATGGAATTATTTTACCTTACTGCAACAATTTCTGTGACACTCCTGGAAGCTTGAAGCTGAAATGTTAAAGCATCTTTCTTCTGGCAGAGAAGTTTAAATGTTTTACTATGAAAATGCAGAATGTTAAGACACCCATTTGCTTCTTTTTTATTCTCCTCTTGCCACTGCCTCCTGCAGTTTACATCTTTCCATTGGAAAATAATAACACAACATAGATAATAATATATTGTTAATAGAGAATAATATGTGTCCAATAATAGCAATGAAAATAAATAATATAAAATAAAAACAATAAAAACATATAACTCGCACATCCACTGTTAGCACATAAGCCTAAGGGGCCCAGGTCATTGCCAGAGAACTCTTGCCGCAGACTGCACAAAATAGCAGTAACAGAGTCCGTGCTTCTCGTAGTTGGGGTGTTCTTTAAGGATTCTGGCTGCAGCTGACATATGTGTGTTCTCTGTGGATGGAAAAATGTATTTGTGTCAGATCTGGCATCTTCTTCTTTGATCTAGAAAAAAAAAATCCTAAAATGAGTACCTGCATTTCCTGATTCATGTTTCCATGTTGTTGCTCAATGGCACAAGTATTCTGACTTAAACTGCAACATAACTTTCAGGAGAAAAACCGATATTTATCAGAACAGTCAGGGAGTATGTATAGAAACTGACTCTTCTTTCATATCACATGGTGTTGACTTTTTAACCAAAACTGCTGTGCTCTAGGCAAGAGCCAGTGTTAACCTCTGGCAGTACACGCATTCAGGGAAACTATTGGATCTTCGTTCAGAGAGGGCTTTATCCTCCCTTCACTTCATGCGAATCTATTGATCTCCTGTCCTAATGCTTTAATGGGCCTGAAGGCAAGTTCAAGGACTCTGTGAGACTTTCTTGGTAGTAATTATCTCCTACCAGATGCCTGTCTTCACTTCTACACCCCTGTACTGAAAGGCTAGGAAGTGTTAGCATAGGATGAGATATCATTCTCTGAATGATTACCCTATTTGAGAACAACCAACCCTCAAAAGCCTCCTCACAGCAGTGTAAAGATCCCTTTGAACTTTTCTGGTCTCTATAATGAGAAGCAGAAGGCAGAATATAAATACATGGCAGTTTGTACACAACACTGAATATACCTGATAGGACCAGAAAATTTTTATTTTTATTTTCTGTGGGCCTAGCATAGGATGAGAGCAATGACTGATGTTGCCATTTTGCTTAAATCTCACCCTGTTTAATTTCCACTGAGGCTGCCTAGACTAGTCTATTGTCTTGAGAATAACTAAGACATGTAGTTAATTATGTCTAGTGCTGTATTAAAGGAGGCAACCTGTAGAAATGCCAAGGTATACTGTGCATTATGGAATGTCATTTGTATTTTTGCAGGAGTATGGAAAGAATGAAAACTTCAGGTGATGAAAGCAAACAGAGATGCTGACTTTTATCAAGTATTGTACAGAAGAATTAAAATTATAAAGATCAATACTTGAATTTTGCAACAGTAAGGGAAAATAGTGCACTAATTGTTTTCTTTCTTACTTGTTTTTTTTCTCTGCAGTCATATCAGACAGTTTTAATACCTCAGAATGGCTTGTATCATGTTCTGACATTTATCTTTATGTATATCACAAGAATATCCAGCAGGAAACCTGTTGGGATATGTAAATTGCCCAATCTCTCTACTGCGCATACACAAACTATGTATTTTTCTTTACTTTCTCTGAGCAGGAGAGTTAACTGTGTTTCTCTTTCTGAATCTTTTTCTTTCAGTCATCACACAGCATTGGACAACCAGATGGTCTTCATTTGTCTGGGGCGCAGCTTAGCTTAGTATTGGAGTTACTTGTAAAAGCTCTCTCTTCTTCTCTCTTCTTACACGATATTAATCAGGCATGTTAATCTGCATTCCCTACTAGTTTCCATTCTGAGCTTCATGGTAAACTGGCCCGACAGCCTAATTTTCTTCAGCATTGCATCTACGTGTTGTTGATCTTGTATTTTCCTTGTCCTGTGAAGTGTTTTGCAAGTCATACTCTGGGATCTTTGACTCTTCCTTCCGTCACTAAAAAAAAATTTAAGACGGTCCTCGCATAACATTTGTGATACTTTTGAAGGCATCAATAATGCAATATCTGGTTAAAATGAGACTACAAGTAAGTTAAAAAGAGACGGTACCTGACTATTTAGAGTACTTTTGCTGGTTGTTAGGGTCTTGGTTCTGCTTTCAGTTCTGCCAGCTTTGCAGGTGACCTGTTTACAGGCCTGGGCTGTCTGTCCCAGTAAATGTAGTGAAAACTGAGAACATTTCCAACAGAAGACCCTAAAAAGAGATACAGATGTGCTTTTTTTCCTCTAAACAGTCAGGTAAGGAACTGCAGTGTGCTGTGTTAATTGGCTTAGAGCCTCACTCTGACTCAGAGCAGTAACACACTGTTCATTTTTACTCAATAAATTAAAAAACCCAACCCCACAAAAAACTTGTGTTTTACTTTCATCTTGTGTGTGACCATTAGTCTACAATTTTTTTTGTAAGTCTGTCTACTAAGTGTTGTGAAAGATAATATGGCCAGTCTGTAAGATTCCCTCTAAATGTCTGCCTTTCTGTGAAGCCTAACTGGTACTCAAGTAGGCAGATTCTGAGTCTGAACTACGATTCATTTTGATCTGTGGAAAGAATGACTGCATCTTTTTTTGTAATGAGGGGGAAATAACGCACTTTGGAATCAGCCAAGAATCTTGTGCTGGCTGTACCCTTCCATTTTCAACTCTGTTAGCAGTATGTATTAAACTATTTTATTATTTCCCAGTTGTTCATTACAATGGTGTGATTTCTAGAAGTTCCGCAAGAAGTGAAAATTAGGTTTTTGAAGTCTGATATTGAATAATGTGACTATGAGTGAACAGCAGTGAGCTTGCAGAGCTATTGCTCTGGAATGAATGGTGATTTTGCTAGGCAAAGTTTGCAGATGGAAGTAACTTTTTATATACATTGTTCTGCTATCCTCCTGTTCTGGTTTGAGCTAAATAGAACTAATTTTATATTTAGTGATTCTGCTTTTCAGCTCAGTCTCTTTTATTGTCTATAGTCTCTCTATAGTCTCTTTTAAGTGGCTGAACTTGCTGAAAACTAGCAGCGTGTTTTTCCCAAACAGTGCTGCTAGAAGATATGCTCAAGGTCAGCTGTCTCACCATGGGTGCCGTGTCTGGGCCTACAGGGTGGGAAGCAGACCCAAAACTGACCAACGAGGTATTCCATCCCACACATGTCATACTCGGTATAAAGCTGAGGGATCACGAGGGTCTCGACCCTTCTTCCATCTTGGAGCCCTTCCATCTCAGACCCTTCTGTCCATCTCGATCCTGCAGAGGCTGAGGCCTGAGCAGAACCCTGCTGGTTCATCTGCCACTGATCCTCATTGATGTGTTCCTGCTCCCACTGCTGCTGAGTTTGTTCTGGGACTTTTCCAGTCACAGAATCACAGAATCACAGAACGTTAGGGATTGGAAGGGACCTCAAAAGATCATCCAGTCCAATCCCCCTGCTGGAGCAGGAACACCTAGATGAGGTTGCACAGGAAGGCGTCCAGGCGGGTTTTGAATGTCTCCAGAGAAGGAGACTCCACAACCTCTCTGGGCAGCCTGGTCCAGTGCTCTGTCACCCTCACTGGGAAGAAGTTTCTTCTCAAATTTAAGTGGAACCTCCTGTGTTCCAGCTTGTGTCCGTTACCCCTTGTCTTATCATTGTTTGTCACCGAGAAGAGCCTGGCTCCACCCTCGTGACACTCACCCTTTAAATATTTATAAACATGAATGAGGTCTCCCCTCAGTCTCCTCTTCTGCAAACTAAAGAGCCCCAGCTCCCTCAGCCGCTCCTCATAAGGGAGATGCTCCACTCCCTTAATCATCCGCAGAGCCTCTGGTGACGTATTGATCACTGGGGGGAGGATTTTATATTGGTTTTGTATATATATATTTGTACATATCTATATATTTCATTATTTTCCTATTTACATTATTATCCTGTAATATTAGTATTATTGTTTTATTAAACCTGTTAGTTTTATTTTCCAACCCGTAAAGTCTCTCTCCCTTATTCTCTTTTCCCTTCTGGGGAGGGGAGAGGGGTTAGTAGAGAGTGCCTGTCCAGGATTTAGTGGCCGACCCAGCTCTAAACCACAACGCCTCCTTAGACCATCACAGCTATAGTAGTGCAGTGCACAGTGATTGGAATCAGATCTGGCATGATTCAGCAGTATTCCTTGTCTCAGACATCTTTAGTCTTCCACACTTCCACACTAAAGTACCACTTTAGGTACTTCCACAGAACCATATAGTAGTGCCAGAAGGATGAAGAAGTCCATCAGTTGCTTGATAGTTCAAGCTAACCCGTGTTCAGTGCAGAGGTCTGCGGGAGTGGGAAAAGAGGTGACTTTTGCCCATTCTCATGCTTCCCTGGTTCTGAGACCAAGCTTGAGCGCTTGGTGGGTTCCTGCAACCAGCAGTGTGCGCCACTGTGCACATAACTCCCACACAAAATGAGAATGGCACTGTGGTTCATAATCTCACATAAACAACTAAAACTCCTTTCTTGCAGTTCATAATCCTGTACTAGGCTGCAAATGACGTTGAGTTTTGATCGTACATGTTCCTGTTGTACTTCTATGGGTGAATCTCAATATCCCATTGTGTTCCTTGAGTACATGAGCAGGTGCTACAAAAGTTGTTAACATAGATAATTGGCAGTGACTCCTCAGGACTATTTTTACTTCTGAGGGTCAGCTGAATGGAGTACAAACTGGACAGTAGATCTGCCTTACAAGGTGAGTCTCCCAGTCAGGAACAGTCTTCTGTGAGACCAGTGTCAGCACGTTGGCAGAGAACAGGGTTATCTTGTCTACTGGTAAAAGTCTATTGTGGTTTTAGTTATCGTGACTTAGATACATAGAAGTAGGTTTGCGTGCATCAGAACTAGGCTTGCTTTCTCTATGTTGGGGTGTAGACACATTGAATTGTACAGTTTTTGCCTGCTAGTGTTGGAATAGTGTTGGAATTTTACATGTAAGATTCCTAGATCTGCTATTTAATGTGTTTCCTCAGTGTATTGTTAATAAAAAAAAAATCATTGAAATTAATTTATTTTTTGAAATTATGTGAGTGCAGAAACTGGCATTGAAATGCATTTATTGCTACCGAAGTGATTTTAAAATAGTGTGCCTCTTTATATCACCTCCTCCGTGATTCCTGTGGTGAGTGAATAGTTGCTGGCAGGTCTGTACAGAGCAAGTCCAAGCTGGTTCCTCAGCAGGA
>NW_010199896.1:127151-139499 GCF_000695765.1 Mesitornis unicolor
AAAACTCTGACAATGCAGTGCCCAGTTTAAACAGCTATTTCAAACTTTGGTTTCCTTACTTATAATTTTGAGAAAGAAATAATCCTGTATTTTATTGAATGTGATAACTTTTACCATTTTTCAAGCTGCAGGTTAGTCTGATTATTTTGTGCTTTATGTTTAAGAGTACTACTGTAATAAGTGGCTCTTACAAAAGTAGCAAGAATCAAATGTTTTCAGGGTTTCAGAAACCACTGGCAGTCTTTTCTGTGTTACAGAGGTACTTACTGAATGGGCTTTGTGAAAATTTTCCGGAGTGCCCACAAGTTTAATTTACTCAAATTTTTTCAGTATAGTTTAATACCTGACTTGCTAGTGGAAGAACTCGTCAGTAGGGAATGGTGTGGAGGACTGCTGCTAGTGGAATTTACTTACTCTTATTCATAAAACCATCTGTATTTTAACATTAGCGATGCAAAAATGTTTCTGATACTTGAGCAGATTCTAACTTTTGAAAAACTTATTGATACATGAAGAGTATGACTTCAAATGGAAACAAAGGAAAAAGTGATATCTTAATATTTACAAACAAGTGTGACAGTTTTTATATTATTTATGGTCTGAAAGTGAGTCAAGATCCTACAAGTCAAAATCAATTGAGAATACATGGCTAGATTTATAGACATTTTTCACAGTCCAGCTTGAGTGTTCAGGAATCAGGTATCAATTTATGATGTGGAATTAGACAATGGAAGAGTACACATGATTCAGCTCCTATGCCAGTGACAAGTCAAAATAGCGAGCTTTCATGAAAGAGTTAGGAAGTATAAATAATTTTGTATTCCACCAAGAATCAATACCCATCTGGCTATTTTCCAAACAAATCTGGAAGGCGACTATAACAAATGTCTGCTTTATATACTTGCCAAAGGATTTAATAGTATCATTAATTTAATTTCCAATTAAGTGAGTATTTTAGACATGGCACATAGTATTCAGCCTAAAAGGTGCTCGCAAATATTGCTATCAAAAATGAATGTTACTTTCAAGACAACAGCAGGTTTCTGAGTTCATTCTGTAAAGACATAAGATGAATCTGTTATAAAATCATTCCTCAGTTACAAGACAGATCAACAATGAAGTCTTCTAGGTAAAAGAGTAACTATCTTTTATTTTATTTTTAGTTGAGTAACTAAAGATTGACCTTGTGATCATGTAAGAGTAAAAGATATGTTAAACTTATTTGTTGGTTGTTCAATTATGTAAAGCTGTGGAACTTCTTGGATATTTTGAATAGATCTAAGTATTGCATATACTTGTATTCTGTGAGAATGGTATTCTCATTTCTACAGTAGTTGTGGTTTAAAGGATACAAATTAATTTGTGTGTATATACATAACTATATAAATAAGGTTTTGTTGTTGTTGTTAGGTAGAAATGATTATACACAAGGGGAGTGTAGCAGATCTACAATGATACCAAATAGAAAGGATTAAGAGTGCTGACTCCCAGGGTGCTATTTACATATTGGCCAATATAACTGTGATACTGTATGCAGATTCTAACCAAAATCCCTAAAGATGAGGTCCACAAGGAGTAACTGTCTGTAGAAAATAGGAACCAGTAGTAGAATTTGCAATTAACCTTAGCTTCTTGGCAGATAATGAAGTTTCATACATTTTTTATTAAGAATTATTAATCCAAACATTAATGTCTATCAGGAATCACTTTTGCTATTAATTTTCATTTTCTTCTAATTTAAACTGTTGTCATCCCATGGAACAGCACAATTTCATGCAATTTTGATGATGAATGATATACCACCATTTTCCTCTGAGTAGGAAAATACTCAGCGGCTTGAAATCGATTCTGGCCTGGGCCTGAAAACTCCTTGTGATGTTTAATAATGTATATATCTGGAGAAATTGTAATCCTCTAACAAATCATTTATAAATGGAAAAAGAAGGCTGAACTGATCATAAATATTAACAGCAACAACCCTTCCAACCCATTGTATTTTGTTCTGTAGACATATGGTATTCAGCTTGGATAGATGAGAATAAGTCTTGGTTTTCCATCAGGAAGTGGTCCCTTTTCATTGCTTTAATGTCAAAACGGAAAGTAACCTAGGGAGATCTAAGTATCTAAGAATTTTTGTTGAAACAAAACAAACAGTGATACAGAGGTGGTGGATTATGTCCAGCTTCCCACAGTAGTCATAATTTCATACAAGATGACCTAGGAAAAGGTATATAACAGCCAGCAATAATAACTGAAAATTAGCACATTTGCCTTTTCCTTATCACATATTGCAGAGGTGGTCTTCATCACTTTCTGGAACTTATTAATCTTTTTTAAAACTAAAACAAGCACCATAGTGGTTTTAAAAGTGTATACAAAAATGCAAAGTAAAAGAAAGAAAATCGAGAATGAAACACCCCCCCTCCCCTGGTTTGTTTTCTGTTTGTAAATTCTGGCATGTCCCTTTTCTGAAGCAATTGTAATCACTAGAATTTGACCACAGGAAAAATACATACACATTAGACATACATATTGCAGAATTGATACAAACTCCAGTATCTGAGCTGTACTTCTTAGTAAACCTGTCGAAGGTCAGCTCTGGGATATAAGGATGCACATACAGTTAAACCATTGTGAAAACCGTTATTCAGGATACCCAACTTCTTTGCTGTTTGGACACTGTGCTAACAATATATTTTTTAAAGAAAAATAATTTCGTTTATGAAATTAAATGCTTTTCTGAGACCACTGCCAGAAAGTGCTTCGAAAGTGTTTGTACCTACATCTGTGTTGATTCAGGAATGATATACAATGAAATACACAATATGTTTATACACAATGAAATATACAACAAATAACAATGAAAAGCTTCTCCTAAGTTAAGGACAGAGGAAGAGCATTTCTATTGGTGTGCACCACGTGTTCTCAGCCATATGCTTTCATCTAAGTAGAATGTCTCAGCGTATGTGTTTTCTGATAGGACCAAGTGATGCAAGTCTACTTTCTCTGTTCATTCTAGATAAGCAGATTCCAAATAAATACCTATATTAAATTGCAAAATGTAATCTATTTGTTTACAGAAAATACATTCGACCTACATCATGCTATTGTCAAGGTGTTTCCTTCAAGTTTTTCTTTATTCTCCAATTACTCTGAAATATGTATTTACAAACAAGAACATTGTCAACTTTGAGATCATGAAACTTAATTGAATGAATGATGTCCATTTTTCCCCTGGACCTGTGTCTCTAGGGGCATACATACTTGTATGTATATATAGCTTATCAAGGAAGGTAAGTCACCTTTAGAAACTAGCTTCACAATTAAACAAGGACAAGCCTATTTGTTGGTGTGCTAGCTAATGCTATGTATATTCTTAAAATATCTCAGTACTTACATGTCTTGTCATTCTATCGTAGTGGGAGGATTTTGTTTCTGAGAAAAAGCTTTTGCTGAATTTGGAGCTCAGTAGGAGCAGTGAGCAGGGGCTGCCAGGTGATGCTTTTGATCAGCTGCCTTATCTCTGTGATAGGCAGTGATTCCCCACCAGGAGCTTTGTTTCTAACTCTGGACTTGAATCGTGACTATATCTAGCATACTAAACCTACTAAAAATTTTTTCCCTAGAGTCTGGACCACATTCCCCAAGTATGCTATGGCTTCTGCTCATGACAGAGGCATTCATATTCAGATACTCCAAACTTATGCATGTCAATGAATAGCCTTCAGATAGCAATTATTTCATTTGACCTAGATACTGCAGATCTTTGTCAAACTTTAAGTAGCGTGAATTAGTCACTGATTCTACAAACCACTCGCATTATGCTTCTGTACAGCCTTCTGTGTTCTACTAATCCCCCTGAAACCAATTGGTAATACTCAAAGGTCTCAAGAAGGGAACTATTTGTATGATGAAAGTTTTAATGGTGCAGGCAGTTTGCACTTATTAGTCATATCAACACTCCTTTTCCAGTCCAAAATGTAAACCTCAGAGAAGGATATTCTGAATGAGGCCACTGGGTCAAAATGGAAGTAGTAGCAGGAGATATCATCTTGCGTTTTTATGCAAGACTCAAGTCACTGAAGATATTTTATCATAGAGGTGATGCATTAGCACTCAGCATCTCTCCCTGAGGCACCTAGCAAGGCACCTATCTCTTACTAAAATCAACTGAAGGCCTGGGTCCAGATCTTCAAACAACTAGTAGGAAAATCTTTCCTTTGACTACCTGCCATTCAGCTCCTTTATGCCCTCAGGGCAGAAGTTTGTTGTATTATATGCTGCCTTAAAAATAGGAATGGAACTCAATTAAAATAGATAAAAGTAGGGTAAGTGATGCTAATAGGGAAATAAAAATATTAAATTAACAAATATGTCAGGAATTCAGATTTGTAGACTAAAAGTAGAAGGGAATATTTCAGTACAAAAAAGTAAAAAATAATAAATTATGAAAGACAGCACATAGAAATTCTAGAATTATCTACATTGTATTTTACTGAAGTAAGAGTTAAGTCATACAAGATACCACAGAAGCAGTTGGCGGTGGCTGTAAATAAAACTAGATAAGTTAATTTTTTTAGAGTCAAATAGTGTAGGAGAAAAGAATTCTAAAATACTGATGATATGTGCCGTTCATTAGCCTTTCTATTTCTCTTGAATAATTATTCTAATAATTTAGTTTAACTGTTGAGGGTTTGTTTCGTTTTGTTTTGTTTTTTAGGAGGAACCCGACAAAATAGAACTAGCTCTTCCTTGCAGAATGGTTTTTGTCCTAATTAGCAACTTTTAGCCCCACTTGAATATTTCATACAATAGTATAGATGCCAGTCTATCTTTACTTCTAAATAAGATCTTGGTGTAAAGATGTTGCTACCTGAGCCAAGATGAGAGGTGCTGTATGTTAAATTTCTGTAGCGTTTTACTGGAAACAGCAGGCAACTGTGGAAACTGAAGATAATCTGGAGAGATCTAGTTGACACGTATCTCCATTTCAGGTCTGTGGTGAGAAAATGAATTCTTTACTTTCAAGCAAAGAAAATGCTTGCTTCTGTGTTCATAGTAACTATCCACAAATCAAAGTTGCATTAGATGAAGTCACAGTAATGTATAGTTAAGCCGCATATCCTTGAATGTTTGTGAAATGGAACGCTGCCTCGTGTCCAGGGAATCCTCTGTCTGCTCTTACAATGGCTGTGTGACTGGGATACAAAGCAAGTTTTTAGTCTGCAAGCATTTAACCTAACATGCTTGTTTTTGTGATAATGTGGCTTCATATTCATATGGCTTGGATGTAACTGTTTCTCTTCATTACAGTTGATATGTTGCTCAGATAGTTGTGGCTTCCACCTCAGAAAGTCACCATCATTAACAGTGGAAAATTTTGCGTATAATACAGTTTTGATACAGTACAATAACTGATAAATTAAGTAGCATGAGTGATAACCTGGAGATGATTAATGACACCTCATTGCCTCCGTGCCCCTGAGACCCTCAACCTTTTTGTTCCAAGACAGCAAAAGAAGCAAAGTTGCAAGTGCCTCTTATCCACCTCTCCATGTCAGCACAGGATCACACATGTACCTGCTTCAAGAACAAAAAAAAAATAAGTGTAAAATTAGGGAAATCTTGCTAAGTGTGCAGATGGTATTCATGTACATAACTTGACTGTATAATATTGATCTGCTTTGTACTGAAAATCACCAATAAAACTTAGATGATGTTTGCCCCATACTAGAACAGCAGGTTTTTTACTTTCTTCAGCTAACTGAAGCTATTTACTCTGTGCTCAGAGTGGTTATTTTACTGTTTTACCTGTCTGGTGAAATATGTGACAGATAAATACAGTTCTACCTATCAAGCAGTCCAGATCATTAATAATATTAATCTGAAAGGTTATCATAAAGAAAACTTCCAAAATTGCCAATGTGATTATGTGAAGCATGGATGAATGGTGCAATTTGTTGGTTTTTTTTTTTTTATTTATTTCTGCTGTTACTACAATCCACTGTCAGCAGTGAACAAATGCTTCAAAAACTCAAAAACTAAAGATGTGCACATCTTCGCTGTATGAGATTTAATGCCAATTGTTTCAGCTGGCAGGGAGCCCAGAAGCTCTTCCTTATGTTTTGAAATTATTCTAAAATGCAAGGAATGTTAGGGTATATATGCTTTTGCTCTTTTTCATCCAAATGACTAAACACCAACTTACAAAGCAGTGTGTCTAACCTGCACATAAAAAAATGTGTATTTGATTAAGAAAGTGGTAAAAACATTATGTGACTATGTATTATAGTTGAAAAAGCACATTCTAGATTATTAATTATATTGCTTAGTGCAAGAAAACATTAAGATTCTGCATTTTGGTACTTTGTAACATTTCTTGGCAAACGGGAGATTTGAAGTTTGAAAATTACAATGCATTTCCTGCCCCAGAAAACACAAGATGAAAATGTATGACAGGTGGAATCAACAAAGAAGTGGTACAGAGCAGGGGAGTGATACTTCTCTTTTGTACAGTAAACAGCTGTAGTAACACAGCAGCTGCTCACAACTACTTTAAGCAAGCCAAGGCACTTGAGTACTGTTTTTGTGTATTCACAGCCAAGCCTGGTGAGTCATATATAGTGGATGTACACAGCTAATGTGTACACTGCATGCATTGCATTTGTATAATGGTATTTAATGCTTATGTGAAGGGAGTCTTATGTGCATGCCTGAAAATGCCATTTAACAGATAGTGAGCAAGTCTCCTGCATCTGCCTGCAGAAATTCAGCACCCAATTTGGCCTGGGGGTGAAAGCCTAGCTTCCAGAGGCACATCCTGAAGATGGTGATTCTCAAGCTTGATAGGCATCAGCAGAAAGGTGACATCAAAATATTTATTTGAAGAGGAATAGTAATTTTGCTCCTTTTGTAACTAATTAATCCCTTATTTAGAAGATGGTAGAAAGTGAGAGAGAGTTTGAAAGAAAACTGAACTGATAGATTATGACAGCTGACTTGAACAGAGATGGAAATCACTGAAGAGCATGTACTCAGACCATAGGCTATACCGTACTATAAGCTAAAAAGCACAGTCAATACAAAACTTCTCTTTGGATCAGTAGTTTATGATAGACTGAAAAAGAGAGCAGTCTTTTGATGTCATGGTGGCATATCCAAGATTAATTTAGTTGCAAGTGAATTGAAAATGGTCAAAGTGGCATGTGTCAAGATGAGAGAGTAAGATGTTGCAGAGGTCAAGATGAAAAATGGTGATTGAGGTTTCAGCTTGAGCAATACGAGTGGAGAGAAGAGGCTGATCTTGGAGATGTTATGCAGAAAGAAACAGTTAGATTTGTGCTGGATAAATGACATTAGAGATGGCTAAGGTGAAGTTCACACCCCTGTTACAATCTCAGGAACTGAAGTGGTGATAACATTGGCAGGTTTTGCCATTGCTGCATGTTCAAATTATAGAAACACTTTTCTAAACTCATAATTAAGAAGTTTGCAATAAGAATAATTTTTTCTATCAATGCATTAAGCCCCTGCTTAATAAAAAGTTTTTGATAGTGGAATCTAAAAATCAAGGGCCTTAGTATGTTACTGTAGTACTTCCTAAATATTGAACTGGGAGAACAGAAATAAGAGGACCACTTCCACTCTCTTTCCTGTGAGGTATTTTTTTTTTCTACCTCTATTACTGTAAGTAATCAGAATGCTCGTTAGTATATGCCTCATAAAGGCCTAAACTGTGCTTAGTTTGTAGTTCAAATTATGCAGTTTAAAATATGAAATTTAAAGGGAATGGATTTTTCAGAGAAATTATTGGTACATTGGACAGCCTTTCATAATGCTGCTGTGAACTAGTGATCATTGCCTGTTGGTTTTAGGTGAGACATTTTTGCTGTTTTTAAAATTCTCCAGAGACAAACCAGTTATAGAGAATGTGCATTTGCTCTGACAGGCCATTCATTTTACAGCACTGATATAATTAGTTACAAAAATATAATTTCAGAGAGAGCATGAGTTAAATGAAAAATGTTTGGTTTTGTTGTAAAACAAAAATGCTTTATTCATGTCCTAGCCTTTTATGTACAAACATTTCCTTTCCTTACTCAGCACACTGGCTTTTTACATTCCGCCATGATTAGCACTTGCTCTTTTAATTGAAATTCTCTTAGGATCCAGGACAGAAGCAAGGGTTTATGTGTGTTTATGAAGAAAAGAAGTTAAATAGGCATTTCGTCTCTATATCACCCATCTGGAGTATGGTTTCACAGAATCACGGAATCTTAGGAGTTGGAAGGGACCTCAGAAGATCACCCAGTCCAACCCCCCTGCCAGAGCAGGATCACCCAGACCAGGTTGCAGAGGAACGTGTCCAGGTGGGTTTTGAATGTCTCCAGAGAAGGAGACTCCACAACCTCTCTGAGCAGCCTGGGCCAGTGCTCTGGCACCCTCACAGTAAAAAAGTTTTTCCTCATATTCAGATTGAACTTCCTATGCTCCAGCTTGCATCCACTGCCCTTGTCCTGTCATTGGACATCACAGAGAAGAGCCTGGCTCCTTCCTCCTGACACTCGCCCTTTACAAATTTACAAACATGAATGAGGTCACCCCTCAGTCTCCTCTTCTCCAAGCTAAAGAGATCCAGCTCCCTCAGCTGCTCCTCATAAGGGAGATGCTCCACTCCCTCCATCATCTTTGTGTCTCTGTGCTGGACTCTTTCAAGCAATTCCCTGTCCTTCTTGAACTGAGGGGCCCAGAACTGGACACAATATTCCAGGTGCAGTCTCACCAGGGCAGAGTAGAGGGGAAGGAGAACCTCTCTCGACCTACTAACCACAGCCCTTCTGATACACCCCAGGATGCCATTGGCCTTCTTGGCCACAAGGGCACATTGCTGGCTTATGGTCATCCTGCTGTTGACTGTGGCTGTCAAGATACTCCTCTGTTTGTGTATTCACAAAGTTCATAGATTAGAGTATGTGGAAACTAGGAGCTATGCGAGATCTAAAATCTGAAAAGCAAAATGTAAGTGAGGCTGCCTTCTTGTGCTTGACTGAGTAAGAAAGAGACACAGTTCAGACCCTTAGGTGTTTTCTGGTGACATGAATAAAGTGACATAAATGGGCAGAGTTAAAATTATGTACATAGTTTGGAAAAAAAATCACTATTTGTTTCTCTCTGCTTCCCATTTCAAAGAGGCTGTAAAATAAGATAAGATTGGTCTTTTCTTCTTCCATGCATTCAGGTGCTATATAGCATCAGGAGTCCTTTAGTCTGGAAACGAGTAACGAGTAAACAAGATGATACAATGAGTAAGATAATGTATTGGTATATCCTGTCAGAAGGCAGGCTTTACTCAAGTGTGAATCTACCTCTAGTCCTCCTCTGTTTCTTATTTGTAATCTTGTAAGGAAAGGAGTTGGATGCTTCAATTCCCAGGCAGTGCAGAAGTGAGGCAGTTTGTAATGGAAGACTGTGGAATTGTGCATTATCAGCCAAGATGCAAAAGATGTGTGTCTAATACCACAAAGAAGCAGAGACTCAAAAAGAGCTGTTGATCATGCTTGTGGTAGCTGTTATTGTAATCATTACTGCAGGCATAAGGCATTGGCAATGTAAGAAGGTTTATGCAGAAAGGAAGTACAGAGGTTGAGTTGTAACTCCTCAGAGTACTCTAACAAAGGCATGCTGTGTGAAATCCTGAGACATTTCTTTTGACTTCTTACCAAACGAGAATGGAGGAAAAAACACAAGGCCGGCAACAATGAAAGCAAAATCCAAACTGTTGATGGATCAGCATGACCATTACTCATATTTAGTTTAGAGCATGAGAAGTGGATAAAATGTGGTCTGGCATAAATGTGACAACACAGAACTATGCCAGTCACCAGCTGGAGATTACAGCTTACTTTTCTGTGTAATCACAGGTAAACTATAGCTCCTAGAGGGATATGAAGGGGTGTTAATCTAGGAATCAAGGAGAGCTACACCCTGGAAGTTCAAAGATGTTAGATTTATTAGATTTTAAGTCCAATATTTTAGTAAACATTCAGAAAAATATTGGGTCAGAAGATATATCTGCAGCTTGAAGAAAACTGTATTTATTATGGTAACTCAATATTGCCTTGCCGGCACAGTCCTTGGACTAATTCTTGAGCCCAATTTCTGATTGCTCACTAGTTGGCACACACTGACTTTAGATTGAAGTGGTCCCACTGTTTCTCCAGGCAATGAAATTTAGGCAGAGTACAGGAGAGGGCTGAAGGAAAGACAGTGTGAGTACAGCCTGTGAAGAGAAGTCAAGATTTACCATGATGTCAAATGAGGTATCAGTGTAGCTTGTAATAAAGTTTTTAGAAATTGGTTAGCTGTGGCTTAATAGGCCTAAACTTTAAGGAAAAATGAAGCCTCTTAAATATCTGTAATTTGAAGAATTTTTACATTTCAGTAAGATCAATATATATTCTTTAAAAATGCATTTCCCTAGGTTAGTATTTTTAAAACATTTTCTTTTACTAATGTCGCTATTTGCAGATACTGCTTTCTCTCCTTTCTAAAAGTACCTTAAACATCAGCAAAAATTCCATGGAGTCAACCAGCTTAATGATATTTTCTTCAGCTCACAAAACATTAATTCTAGAGAGCAAATCTTTCAACAGGTGTGTAATAGGAGGGTAAACCAACCAGATTCAGTTACAATGTTGATATTTTTCAGATGGTAAGATTTTTAAAAAGAGATGGAAAAATTTAAATCTATTTTTCATTAAATAACTCTTTGCCCTACTTTCCATATGGTCTTGCAGCTCTTTTTAAATTACAGAATTGTGTTAAGTCAACAGAATTATTCTATTCAACGTGGGTCATATATCACATTTATTGTGATAGAAGACTTGGTGCCTGCCTCTCGTCTGTATTACTAAGCATATAAAAATTGAATTAAGCAGGAGACCTGACCAAAACTAAGTAAAACCAAGTGGCATTTTCTCTAATGGAACAGCTGTTAAATATTGTGGATAGATACTGGTATATTCAGGAATCTCTCTCTGGTAGAGGCAGAGAGTCTTCAGATCAATGTAAATTGTTTCTCTAGATCTGATCTGAAGAGACATATAATATCTTTTATTAAGTTACGTTGGAAGGCTTAGTAAAACGGAGGATTTTGGTCACACAAGCCTTTTTTGTGATCTGCAGAGGGTGTGTGCAAATGTATTTTTTGCCTGTTTGTTTGGTTTCAGTTTCATTTTGTTTTGGTTGGTCTAATTACCTTTTTTCTATAAAATTTGCATTTCTTGTATTTTTAGACGTTGTTCTTCTGAACAACTTCACTGTTACAATACAGTGGAATAAAGAGCATATCTGGAATTGTAAACACTACAGATTCACAGCTGGACTTTGTTAGGACTGAAATAGGTAGACAAGGGAACAAAGATTTGTGAAGGAGATAAATTCTGATGGTGATTTTGGTCACTATTTATTCCAGTAATATAAATAATAAAATGTGCATTGTATATGAACATAAAAAGGGCCAACTAAGTTGGAGAGAAAACTGAAAAGAATATAGTGCACTCTATTCGGTATATAAGGAGTGCTGAAACATTATGATTAGGCAAAGAACATTATTAATAATATCATTTTGTCAGTAAGGGGCACAAATCCATGTGGCTTTCATATTTTCCAGTGAATTTGTAGTAGTGGACCATACTTCCACTGGTGACTGATCTGATGGCCCAACCATTTCTACATGCATTGCATTTCCTCTGCTCTTGCATGTCATCTGTCAGTTCTAAGGTTAGCTGTTGACAAAAAACCAGAAGTTTGCCAAGCCAAAATAGGAGTCTGCCACAGAATGGATATGGACTCTAGTTGTGGAGCTTTTAGCCCGTTGTGTCTGACTGAGACTCTGTCCTGATTTAGGCCCACTGCCTAACCGAGCACCACGATGCCCCAAAAAAGGGCTAGTCAAAATAAGGACTGGGAGGGCTTCTCACCACTTAAAAAGGTCACAGGCAAAAGACAAACTCATCATAAGGAATAAAAAAAATCAAAACAATTTTAATTTGTTACCAACATCAGAGTAGAACAATGGGAGATGCAACCAGATCTTAAAGTCAAAACACCTTCCCCCCACCCCTCCCTTCTTCCCAGGCTCAGCTTTTGTTCCCGGTTTCTTCACCTTCCCCCTCCCCCTTTTCCTTGAGGTGCAGGGGGATGGGAGTGGGGGTTGCAGTCGGTTTTCATGCGATGTGCTTCTCAGGAGTAGGAAGACTCCACCCAGCCTCTCTCTTTCTGCTTCCACATGGCCCCCTTTCCATAGGGGAAAGAAGAAGTCCTCAAAAGTCCCATACAGGTCTGCCC
>NW_010199897.1:0-4932 GCF_000695765.1 Mesitornis unicolor
CTGAGAGGGGGCTGTGCCCGAGCAGCAAAGGGCCATTGCATGGAGCCAGCCCCAATGTCCCTGCTAAAACCCTCCCTTAACTGGGAGTGCTGTGTTTTATACTGGGATGTGGCCAACTCCCGGGGCAGGCAAGGCAGCATTTGACGCCCAAATTCAGCTGGGTGAGACCGGGGTGAGAGGGCCCGGTGACTCACGGTGACAGCAGCCGCCCTGTGCCACGCGCGCCCGTTTGTTTGGCCATGTTTTGCTTTTGGTTTCTGCTGAGATTTTTTTGGGGTGACTCCAAAAATCAGCGCTGCAGGAAAGAGGCTCCCAAACTGGGACTGGTGTCAGGGAGAGGATTTGCTGCAGGGGTGGATGACTCTGAGCCTTTAGCGTGAGGTGTTTTAATCACAAAGTAATTATATTTAGAGTTCGTATTGTGGCAGACTCCTTGGGAATGGTGGTTTTTTCTCATCCGGGATCAATCCCTTGGGGTCGCACAATGAACTCCTGCTGTGTTCCTGATCTGGGACATGACCTTGGGGCCATAACAGAGACCCAGAGAGGCTGCACAGACCAGGAGGTGGGGACAGGAACCGTTTTTAACTCCCCCAGCTGTTTCCCCAGCCAGGGAGCTCTGCGATGCCCGACCTAATGCGTTCAGCAGCAGAAGGAACGTGTGGTCCAGCCCCCTCCTTCCTCCCACACAAAGGCAGGATGTGGTCGCCCCTGGGGCAGGGCGCTGTGGGCCAACATCCCTCACGCCATCGATGCCGCCATCCCTCAGGACACTGATGCTGCCATTGCTCAGGCCATCGATGCCACCTTTGATGAGCAACAGTCATGGCTGGGAGAAGGGAGATGAGATGGGAGCTGGTGGCACCAGCACCCAACAGTGACCCAGTGATCCAGACCGCATCTGCAATGTTGTGTCCAGTGCTGGGCCCTCAGCTCCAGAAGGACAGGAACTGCTTGAAAGAGTCCAGCAGGGCCACAAAGATGATGCAGGGAGTGGAGCATCTCCTGCTGAGGAGCAGCTGAGGGAGCTGGGGCTCTTGAGCTTGGAGCAGAGGAGCCTGAGGGGTGCCCTCATTCCTGGGGATCCATTGGGAAAGGGCAGTGTCAGGAGGAAGGAGCCAGGCTCTGCTCTGGGATGGCCAATGCCAGGACAAGGGGCAATGGTCCCAAGCTGGAGCACAGGAGGTTCAAGCTGAAGATGAGGACAAACTTTGTCAGGGTGAGGGTTATGGAGCATGGCCCAGGCTGCCCAGAGAGGTTGTGGAGTCTCCTTGTGTGGAGACACCCAAAGCCCTGGCCGTGTTCCTGTGTGACTGCTCTGGTGCTCCTGCTCTGGCAGGGGTTGCACTGGGGGAGCTTTCCAGGTCCCTTCCAACTCCTCATGTTCTGTGATTGTGAGGTGGTGACACAGCTCCTTTGGATTTGGGCCTTGCTGTTGCGTTAAGGTATAAATCCTGGGCACAGGAGGTGCTCATGGTGAGAAGGCCGTTGTGGAGCAGACAGTTGAATACCCTGGTTGCTCTTTCCAGCCGCAGCAGAGGTGTAGGGATGGGCCCTGCACATGAACCAGAGCCACATCTGCTCATCCCAGGCCTGGGAAGCTCCAAATCCTTCTGTTTTACCAAAAAGAAAACACGGAAAACAGCTGTCTTGGGAAAGCGACTCCGGATGGTGAAGAATTGTTTGATTCCTCCACAAAAGCTTTGTGTTAAATGCTTCTGTAACTTCTTGTGGCTCCGCTGAAATAAATGGAGTTTTGGCTGCCGGCGTCAGCTCGGGGATGGCCCCTGGAGAGAAGCCGCGGGCACGGGCGCACGTGTGGCTCTTATCTGCAGCTCCAGATCTTCCTCTGCACTCTCTCCCCAGCCTTGACCCGGGCCGAGGCCTTGTCTCGCTCCGGGCCGTCCCCAGCACAAACCTCGGCCGCCTTCGCTGTGGGGAGCAGCGAATGACCCTGGGGGGGCACACGGTGAGCTCACGAGAGGGAATTTGCCTGGAGGAGCAAATACATCTGGCTTCTTGTAGTTGTTTTTGCAATTCCTCATTCGGGTTTTCAAACAAATTGGCTGCGTGCTTCAAATGAGACAGAAGCCAGCGGAGCGGTCGCGAAAAATTTCGATCCCTTTTGTGAGTAAACCTCACCTCCCCCTCCAGTGCTTCCCCTCCCATTTTTTTTTTAATGGGAAGCTCCCATTAAAAATTGATCTCCTCTCCATCAGCCAGGTTTTAATTCAGCCGGTGGGTTTGCCCACCGATGTGACAGGAATCACCTTTGTCACCGCCATGATCTTTTTTTAATGAGACAGAAACGGCTTGGCCCCTTTCCAGCTTATTAAAACCTCTGCGAGTCCACATGCGCCGGCGCAAGGGGAACCAGAAGGGGAAATTACATGAAGTGCATGATTGGCAAAACAAAATCGAGCCCTTTCTTATTTATTTATTCTTTAATCTCTTACAAGCCTGTGCGTGGACCCATCTATTATTTAAGCGGGAGGATAAAGGGCGCTGTTCTCACAGCTTCGGGAGGAGCCGGACTCCGCTTTCAGCTTCAACTCCTCTTTCCAGGCGAGGAAAGCGGACACCGCGCCGTTATCTGGGACGGAGAGAGGTGGAAGCTGCTGGGGAAAAGGGAGGAATTTGTGTGTTTTATGGACGAGTTGGGCATTACCCAGGAGGGGACCATCCCCGCGGGCTCGTGTCGGTGGTCTGTGTGCTCCCCAAATTTCACTGCGTGCACGGAGCCCCTCGTCTCAGGACTCAGGACCTGGCTCTTCTCCAGCTGCTGCTTCATTTTCCCTGCCCTCAGCGCAGCGTGGAGATGCTGCAGTAAATGTTAATCTAATTTGCTGCTCGGTGCCCTTTTCTGGGTGGTTTTTTTTTGCTGGGGAAGGAGGAGGGAGATGAGGTTGGTGCTGAGCTGGGGATGCTGACTCACTGTGCTGGCCAACTCATGGGATCCCTGCTGCCTCAGTTTCCCCATCAGCACAGTGGGGTTAGCATGGCATAATGAAGGTGCTTATTGACAAAATGCTTGGTGATGTTCATGCGATTAACCTAATTTTCTGATAACTGAGCCTCATTCGGCAGCTGGAGGTGACTTTGCTCTGGTGAGGCGAAGGAGCAGCACCCGTGAGTGCGTGGCAGGAACACCCCAGGGGTGCATTTCCTCATGTAATGCTTTTCCCAAAGCCCCCTGAGGCGCCTGGTGTTGGGGTCCCCCACTGCCAGACCCCAAACCTGGGACTGGGGGGGAAACAGAGGAGGAGAATGAAGCTTCAGAGCTGCAGGGAGAAGAACAAGCGGCAAAAGGAAAGTCCCCCCCTGCTGTGCCATTTGTCCCCGTCCTCTGCAGCTCCCTTGGTCTTGGCACTGGCGCTTCAGCTCCACTGGGACCTTCCCGTGCTGCTGTGGCAGCACCGCAGCTCTGAATGTGGCCATTGTGAGCCCCGCGGCCGCTCGGCTCTGCTGGGGATGGGGCCCCCGCTCCCCTGCTTTTTGGGTGAGCTGTGATGCTGCTGTGGGGTGAAATTCCCGGGAGGAGCCAAGGATGCCGAGTCCTGGCTCCATGAACCCTGGTGCTCCTGCCCCAAGCGCTGCTGCGCTGTCCTGCCCCGAAAGGTAAATGTTTGCTCTCTGGGTTATAAAAGGTCCAGGTCCTCCCTGCTCCTTCCCACTCCCACTGCAATCCCCACGGATTTTTGTGTTACACCCACAAACCCTCTGATTTTTGTAAAAAAAACCAACCCAAATTAGCATCTATTGCTGGAAGTCAGGCCCCCAAAGGCAGAAGAAAATTGCTCTCAAGTCCCTGTCCCCATCAACTCAGTTTGTCTGCAGGGATTTTTCCCCCATACTTTGCCATCGTGGCTGTGGGATCTTCCAGTGACGCAGCACCTGGGATTCAGGGGGGGCTCTGAGCGCTGGGACCCCACTTCTGCCTGTGCTGGGCACCAGTTTCCCAACTGAGGGAGTGGGTGGCTGCACCGTGGCAGCGCCGTGTGAGTCTCCTCTGTATCCCAGAGGAACCAAGGCGATGTTTGGATGCAGCCAGCAGCACCAGTTTATCACGGCTGATCACTGGTGAGCTCGGAGCCTCTTTGGGAGAGCCAAGAGGGGGGGATTTAGGTGGGTCTGGATGTAACCAAACCTCGCAGAGTTTTGCTACGCTACAACAGGGACATGCCCTGCCGGGCTGAAGCCCGAGCAGCTGCACACAGTGAATTTTCCCCCAGACCGTGCCCATCGACGCGAGGCGTGGATCAGCAGCGCGATGCCAGGGCAGATGGTGTGGCACAGGGCAGGTACAGCGGGGCCCTTCCCTAAATCCATCCACCCCTGGCAGCCCAGAGTGGCCCTGACCTCCTGGGAGGAAAGGGTGTGTGGGGAGGGGGATGTGTGCCCCCTGCCAGCAGCGGATTTGGGGTTATTGTCCCTGGCTGCACATCCCTGCTCTTAATGAGCAGCTGGGGTGTCATTTGAATTTAAATACATCACAGATGTAGCCCTGCTAATTGCTCATTTGCTTACCCAGAGTCAGTGTTAAATCAGTAGAGGAAACCCGAGTCTTGTGCGTCTCATTGGGACGGCGCTGGGGAAGCTGTCACCCGTGTTTTCACCACCTCAGTGGCCGTTTCTGCCCCCTGCCCTGCATGGCTCTGGCTCGGTCCCATTGCTCCCCTTGGTGCAGTGATGAGAATCACCAGAAACATCGCGATTCATGGCCAGGACCAATGCAAAGGATTTAAAAAGGGGAAAATGTGGGCAGCGTTGGTGCTTGGAGAGATGCAGAGCAGGGCCTGGGTGGGCTCGGGCAGCCCTGGTGTGTGCATCCCCTCTGCACTGAGAGCTGCAGCCCTCAAATATCTGCCCCAGGTTTGTGCCCAAACTTTCAGCTCTAAACAGTTCCTACTGTAACTTAATAGGAGCCTGAAG